>NC_067163.1:48950991-49078001 GCF_903995435.1 Acomys russatus | reverse complement strand
CCATAGAGAAAGTTGAGAAGGGGCATCTGGCCAAAGGCTTGAGACAATGATAGAGTTTTCTGCTCTGACTGTGAGCACCCAAGCAGAAAGTCGGTGAAAGAAAAGTTAAGATAGTGACTGGCTAGATACTGTTACATGTAGAAATGTTTTCTTAGAATCTGCTTTGAGAGCAATAGAAGGTGGGCTTGGAACATCATGCGTTACAGATAGTTTACAAGAAAGACCCCGTGGCAGTTGGCTTAGGCTTGTGTAGCACACCTATTGGTCTAGGAGTGAAAGTAGATCAAGTTTTTTCTTTCTCAGAGAACATTTAGCTTAAGCTATATTGCTATGACAATCATGTAATCACAAAGGCTTTAACCTGGGGGAACTTATGATTAAACTTTTCCAATTATTGTGTAAGAAATAATAATAAGGTTATGCTGGCCATTGCTTGGAAATCGATTGGGTTTCACTGTATGTTTTATTGTAAGTTCTACAGAACTGTTTGTGTTTCCTTATTAGACTGTTCTACTGCTTTGTTGATTTTTTGAATGCCCTATTAATTGTAAATGATGAGAAAAACCAGGATGTAATGCATATCAAAAAAATTGAATTTCATTTCAATAAAATACTGAGGTTGGCCCATGGAGTTAGTTAATTAGTTTGTTAGACAGAAGGCAGGGCAAGCAAGTAACAGATGTGAGAGAGTAAGGTAGAGAGAGGTGAGGAATAGCAAGAGAGACAGGTAGATGGGGAATGGAAAAAAAAAAAAAAGGCAAGCAAGTAACAGATATATATATGAGAGAGAGAGAGAGAGAGAGAGAGAGAGAGAGAGAGAGAGAGAGAGAGACAGAGAGAGAGACAGAGAGAGAGAGAGACAGAGAAAGCTAGAGAGAGATGGGGAACAGCAGGGAAACAGCAAGCAAGCAAGCTAGATAGATAGATACTGAGCTAGATAGATAGATAGATAGATAGATAGATAGATAGATAGACAGACAGATAAATGATAGAAGGATAGGAAGACCGGAAGCTAGTAAGCAAGCAAAGAGTTAGTTGGACAGAGAGACAACAAGCAAGACAGAGATGGAGACAGATAGAAGAGTTCTCCTGGCCTTTGAGACCTTCAGCTTGTACTGCATATGCCTGAGTCTCCAAGTATTTCTTTTTCCTGTGTTCCTCAACCTCTACTCAACAACTATATCCTCTAGCTAGTTGTTCAACCAACAGTTGGTTTCCCTTAATGAGTTGTTTACCACCTGCTCAGTTCTCCCTACCGCAGATCCTCCTCTTTTCTCTCCTGTTTGCTGTTCCCAGAGCTGGCCTTGGGCAACAGCAGTATGGGTGATCATGTGTGTGGTAGAGGTGCATGCATACATGTACGCATGCATATGTACAAGTTAGTAATCAACCCCAGGTGTTGTTCCTCAGGCAGGAGCCACCTTGTTTAATCCTTTTGTTGTTGTTGTTACATATGTATATATCTATCAGCAACCCCTCCATCTGTGTGTGTGTGTGTGTGTGTGTGTGTGTGTGCCCTTGAGCATGCATGCACACATGTTTGCAGGGGTAGTGTGAATGTACACCTTTATATGGGTTGAGAGTACAACTGTGTGAAGATGATGTTCCCACATACATACGGGACTCAGTGACAAACGCTTTACTGCTCTGTGCTCTCCCTCCTATTGAAACAGGGTCTATCATGTGGACCCAAAGCTCACTCATTTGGCGATTCTATACAATCACCATGCTCTGGAGGGGGGGCGGTCTCCTCTCTCAGCTTTCCAAGCTCCGGCATTAAAAAAAAAGTGGGTATTGCTGATTCATACTCTAGTCTCACATTCCTCCAAATATGAACATATAAGCAAAAATAAAGCCCTTATACATTATATTTATACTGTATAAAAACCTTCACATTTCTAGAAATGAGGTTCTTTTCCCTTCATTAGATGTCTTCATTTGATGATCTATTTCTGAGTTTATATCAATGCATAATACATATAAATAAATAAAACATTTGTAAATATTTAAAATCAAAACTGAGAACAATTATCATCTATTTTCTCTCATCTTACCTTAATTTGATATGCAAATTGGCATGGTTTCTGCCCACATCTATCTATTGGCACTTTTTCTAATTAAATTATGTAATATAGCATACAGACATAGAATTTATAAATTAAGTTATGGTTATGTCTTGTTGTGACTTCTAATATTTCATTTACAGATATTAATTAAGTGTTATTTTTAATATTTCAAAGTAACCAGTCATTTAACCATAAAATTGTTCTAATGTTTTTCTAATTATGGTTGACATTATGTAAACTAATTCAATATCTTTTTTTTTCATCAGTTTTACACACAAAGGATGAAATGCTCAGCTTAATGGCAACAATTTACCTTCTAATGGAGAAAAAAAAATCTAATATCGTTTCTGAAAATGCAACATCTCTGAACCAATTATTCACAAATAAATTAGCTACAATCACCAAACAACTAATTAGTAGGGAGAGTTTGTCAACACTCACATATGGTTTGTAAAATATAATTGTAGATAAACGTCTAAAATTAGGATGAAGAAGGATAATTAATTTTACTAGTCATTTTTGCCAGATATTCTATATGAAATCTTTTCAATTTTTTATTCTTACACAGCATTTTCTTTTCATTTTTATGTGGGTTATTTATTTAAAAGTGATGTGAAGATAAATCAGTGTTTTTCATATATTAAAAGGGCAAAACAATAACTTTGTTGCACTGTGCAAATATTATTGTGTCTGTCTCTCTTAATGTACTGAGAAATGAGTGAGGAGATTGCTTTCATTCACCTTTAATGGCATGAGAAACTGAGATTCATCCCCAGAACCTTTTAAAACAAAAGACTTTCTCTGAAAATGTTTTCTTGACCTTTACCACTTGTACCTCACTCTATTTTAGAATAAAAGACCTTTGTTCTCCACATAATAGTTATTTTTGGTTTGTGTGTGTGTGTGTGTGTGCGTGTGCGTGTATACAATGTGTGTATACCACATGCATGTCTTGTGCCTGCAGAGTCCAGAGAAGGGCATGGATCCCTTGCAACTGGAAGTAGAGATAGCTATGAGTCAAAATGTAGGAATAGAATCTAAGTCCTCTGCAAAAGCAGCTAGTGCTATTAAGTGCTGAGTTGTCTCTCCAGTTCAGGATAAAAAATGGTATAATAGAAAATGACCATATTGTTACCAATTCAATATATTGTGACAGATATGAAAATTATGTTTGAGTTTGGGGGTGGATTGATGCCTGAATATATATGGTAGATAGCTGGGACATGGATGGATGGATGGATTAGGTAAATGCGTGTATAGTAAGGTCCATGGGCTAAAATCTCAGACAAAATATTTTCAATGACTTTGAAAATATATTTCTATTTTCTGCATTTACTTAGAGTGGTGGAAGCATTTTCCATCATAAATGGACCTTTACATCCTTTTTGAAACCACATGCTTCATATAACAAACAAAACTCCTACAAATTATACTCTCTCGGTGATAGTTCAAAGTTTTTTTTTTTTTTCATGACTTTACTCTTTAATTCTCTTTCATATGCTGTAAATGTTTTTATTTCCTCAGATGAGCTGATGAGATACCAGCCATTCCCAGGCCTTTCTATCTCTTCTGAATTCTTGCTGGCTGATTCATGTCAGCTGTTCTGGCCCAAACTCCTTTCCAAACTGACTGAGTCAAACTGGCTTCTCTTGGCTTCTGACTAAATTGCTCTGCTTGAGCTCATATTAATTATGGCAATATTTCCTACTTTTCTGGCTCTTTCTCATTCTTTCCTTATTCTGTCTTCACCTTGTCTAGCTTGTTCTCTCTGTTATCTGTCTCTATAAAACTGTCCCAGTAAGAATTCTCAGTGTAAAAACCTCTCCTCTCTCTCTGTCTCTCCCTACACTACTTTTAAGTAGCCTCTATTTCCTGTCCTGCTTTCATTAGAATTAGGCATATCCAGTCTCTGACTTATTCTGTCAAATCTTTTCTGATGCATCACTTTGTCAGTCCTTCAGTTAGATATCACTGTCAAACATGGCTGTATCCTTCTGTTGCAGGGTATTTTGTGTCATTGTGGTCCCTGAGATTGTGAGCCATCAAAACCTGTCTTTGATCCCATTGTGATCCCTGAGGTTGAACTGTAAATCCCTGTTTCTTATGGTTGAGCCCTAACACCCCTTTAATCCAAGATTTTTCTGTTTATTGTAAACAGGTTATTAAGGTATGGTTCAGCCAGCCTTACACACACCTTTAGTCCAAGAGATATTTGTAGACAGAATTTGATAGTTAACCCTAGGTGGGGCAAGAAACCAGCTGACAGGGATTAAAGAGTAGGAGGGACTTTGAGTTGAGGGGTATTTAAGACAGTGTGTAGAAATAAAAGGTGTCTTTTGGTGCTTTTTGCTCTTGAGCTTTACTCTTGGGATTTTTATCTTTAACTCTTTAGCTTTTATCTCTTTGGCTTTTAGCTCTCTAGTTTTTTAATTCCTCTGCTCTTGGGTCTTTGGCTTTTTGGGCCTTGCACTAGAGTGCCTTTAGCCTTGTTTTTTGTTATTTGTTTATTTTGTCTTTTCCTCCTGGGCAATCAGTTGAACTAGTGAGCCTTTTGAGCCTAGTACATTGGGACATGAGCTTAGTAAGAAGTCCTGCTGGGTGTTTTCTCTGCCACTCTGAACTAGCAGGGTTTTCACCACGTTATCTATCTCCTGAGTCTTTGTTTGTAAAATAGAATGATCTGGGATTTTCAATTAAATCAACATTTATCTAAAAAATAAACTTCTCTTTATTGTTTGAGATTAAAGGTGTGTACTAAGTGTGTGTCTCCATTCCAGAGTGCATCTCCATCGCAGCTGGATCACATAGAACTAGAAGGTCTTTGGTTGTAATACTTTGCCAAAGCAGATATGTTGCTGTATTAAAATTGCTCTGCATCTTCCCCATGTTTTGCTTAAGTTAAACTAAATTGTTCACACTTAAGCTATTACAACAGAAACAGTTACAAATCCCATAAGCTTTACAGTCAGAACGTCCTTATAAATATCTGTTGGTGTGATGATACTTTGTAACTGCAGTCCTGATCATCTGTCCTTCAGCATATGTCCATTTCATCATTGTGGTTTTCCAGTCTTCTAGCCTGATGCACAATCTCTCCTTTTTCGGGAAGTTTGTTGAGATGTCCCTGTGCAAGAGGGATCAGTTTTCTGCACTGTCTGAATGGTTCTCTTTCTGAATATCTACTGCCTTGAGTCAGGCCTTTCATGTGGATGCTTCTCTTATTCAGATCAGGTCTTCATAAGTTTCTTAACATCTGCTGCAAAATCTCTTCCCAATGTAAAACATTCTCTGACTTCTATTCTGATGTTGAAACATTTTAAAAGTATATACAGGTTGATCTTATCCAGTAGTATTTCTTTTTCTTCTACAACCCAGTGTATTTCATCATCTTGTTTAAGGTATGATTAGATGTATCTATAATCGCTTGACCTGTTAGATTATATGGTATACTGGTAATATATTTTATGTTACAATATGCAAAAAACATTTTATTTTAATGGGAACATATGTGGGACCATTATCAGTCTTAATTTGTAAGGGTATCTTCTTGACAGCCATTACCTCCAGTAAATATACAATTACAGAATCAGTGTTTTTCAGAACTCAAAGGAGAAGCCCATTGAAATGCTGGATATGTATCAATGTTATATGATTTTTAGATTCCCAGAGTTTTCCAAGTAAAACACATCCATCTGACAAATGTCATATCTTTGAACACCGTTAGGGTTACTTCCAGCAGGTAATGGAACCTGATTATACAACGAACAAATTGAACATTTTAAATATTTCTTTAGTTTGTTCTTAAGTAATGAAAAATATATTTTTCAAATTTTGCTGTTAACACAATATTTTGTAGTGAAATTCTGAGGCTTCTAGCAGATTTTCTATTAATAATTGATCCATCTCTTCTTTTCCTTGTACCAATGGACCAGGCAGTCCAATATGAGTTTGAATATAGGTGATATGTACTGGATAATTTGTTTGGAGTTGTATGTTATGGTTGTATAAATAATGATACTAATTATGAATCACCATGAGTAAGTTCAGTAATTTTTATATGTAAATCAAACCTTTTTACATTTTGTGCGTCAGTAATTATATTGATAGGCTTAGAAAACTCTAATAAAACCATAAGAATTGCTTATAACTCTGATTTGTAGGTAGAAGCACATGGGTGTTGAATTACTTTACTTACATTTCCTGACTTATAAGCTGGCATTCCTGATTGATTTGCATTGGTATAAATATAAGAGCTTCACAAATTAATGTCCCTTTTCTTATACTAGGGAGAATCCAATTAGTCCTTCCTTTGGACTGGAATCATTTGCTTTCTGAATATTTGCTATCAATTTCTCACAAATAGATGCTACAAGTTCTTTGCCATTTTTTATTAATTACCCTGATGAGGTAACTTCAACATTAGTACAAGTTACTATGGTTTCTCTGGGGTCTATTTATGATAACTGACAAAGTCTTGTTCTTCCCTTTATAATTAGGTCAAAGGTGTGTACTAATGGCATGTCTATATTCCAGCAGATTATACTGTAACCCAGAGTACATCTGCATTCCAGAAAGATCACATAGGCCTAGAAGGTTTTTGATGTGATCCCTTGCTAACTCAGCCACGTTGCTGAATTAAAATTCCTCTACAAACTGCATGGCTATTCTAGAAAATTTACTCTGCCAGGAATCCATGACTTCCAGTCTTATAATGTCCAAAATGACAACACAGAGCCTTTGAGCAAATATTGTACAACATGAAATATAGCAAAGCATAGCTCGGGTAATTTTACAAGCTCACGTAATCTTAAGAATAATTATGAAAGAAATCTGAAAAATGTCTGGAGACCAAGGTTGAAGGGTTACAGGTAGATGTCAGACAATCAGTACAAACAACTTTCCAACGGACCCAAAACTTAAGATTAAAAGGCACAGCCTAACATAAACATTGGGTGTTTATAATACTGAGGGCTGTGGTGATACTTACTGTACAACAAAGATTACAAAGACAGGGTGATATCAGGATATACAAAGCCCACCTCTACTATCTCTCCGAAAAAGGGATAATTTACTTCTGTGGAAGGTAAGCCATGCCTATATTTTCTGATAGCATATGCGTTTCTATTTCCTAGCAGAATGCTGGGGGGGGGGGTCGGAAATCACAGAAGCATCATGAATATATTTCAAATAAAAAGCAAGAGAATTTGCATAGGACTTGAAATTTCACATTTTTATTATGAAATAATCTTTAATTCGTATCATGTGTTTGTAGGTATCAACATGCATGCCTACAAAGACTGATGGCATTTACTTTTTCTAAGTTTTAGTAATCTAGTTCTTTCACTTACAAATTTGCCTGATAACGTTACTGAAAAAAACCTCAAACTGCATTAAGAGGTTTTATTTTCTGAGATATAATATTTACATATTCCTAGAGACTATTTAAAATATTCTTACATACATTTTCTTTATGACATTATAAATAATTTAACAAATCTCTGTGTTCCTATTACTACTCTATTTCAAGGAAATGTTTCCTTAAAACATTCCTGTCTGTATTTTAAAGCACTGAGAATATTTGTTGTTCCCCATAACTGAACCAACACATATGTTATTCTTTCAGTACTAAATCTATTTGCTTCTTGTCTACATGATTCATTACAGCTTTGAAAACTGAAATTGTGCTTGCATTAAAAATTATGCTTCCTTGAGGTTGTAAAAGTATTTATGCCATTATACAATGTTTAAAAACATCTCAATAATTTCCAGTTTAATATTTTTAAGTGTCAGTTTTTAACCTATATTTCCTTTTTTTATTGTTATGTTTCTTTTTTAACATATACACTTATATTATCACACATGAATAAAATAACCTAAATACAGCAGGAAGAACCACAAGCCAATCAGGAATTATATAAATGTTATATTCATGGTGATTTGGCTATTTGTACTTTGCAAACTTGAAGTAAACATCTTTCCTTGGGTCTAAGTTTCTGAATGAAGATCAGTATCTATCATAGCTCATCTCTATTAACTTAAAACATCTATCTTGATCTAAAAACATCTTAACCCCTAACCTACTCAGCTTAATTGAAAAACTAAACTATCTGATCTTCAACCCCATAAGACACTTGAGAAGGAATAAAACTTAAATACCTGAGTGAACTAGAAGTGCAGGTCAGCAGCTTCCAAAATGAAAAATTGACTGAGACAGTTTACTGCCTGAACAGCTCGCAAAACTCTCTATAACGTTGGAGCATCATCTTAAGGCTTCTGGCTCAATATATCTGACAGACATATTTGCAAGGCAGGAGCTATTGACAACTTGATTACCCTGTCTGGGTACAGTTTAGCCGTCTACTCTGCCTGCATCTAATCTTGCCTTATTTTTTAGGCGGATTTATGTCTGTGGGAGAAATGAGGCCATTTTGCCCAGTGGCTAGTTTGCCCATTTGAAGCCATCTCCATAAAGAGGTTCTTTGATGATCATCATCTCTTTTCCTTTATCTTTCTTTTGTAGGTAAGGATATATGAGCTAAAAAGAAAGAAAGGAGGATATAGAAATACAGAAGGAGGATAGAACAAAAGTATTGAATTTTGTATATTGATGCAAATCATGGTCAACTTATATACTGGTTTAATTTTAGCACAAGAATATGTTTTTAGCACAAGAATTAGGTCTAGGTCTAATAAATATGATTCAATAGATATATAATGTAAAATAGTTAAATAAAGTCTTCAAAGCCTCAGAGACCTATAGAATATGGCACTTAAAGATGTTTTTATTATTCTAAAGATTCGTCGACAACATGACAAGTTAACTCCTGGCAACCTGTATTTTCTTTAGAACTTCAGAGTGTGCATGATTCCCAAGAAACCCTTTATGAAACGTAAGTTGGATATGTGTATGCACACATTATTACAGATGTCAAGGAACATTGCCATATCTTTGACACATTATGTGATAGATAGGTCTGTCATCTTTCACAAAGGGGCGGGGTCAAAATCACTGCTGTAAATGAACATATGCTTCCCTCCATGGTATCAGGAATGCAGATTTTGTGTTAGAAATTTTAATTTTTTTCTCTTGAGTGATGCCGCAGCTAATTTCCCACTCGGTCTGAAGCAGTACTAGGTGAGCTTGAACCAATGAGGCACATTACACATTTGAGAGTTCTGTCTAGTATGTTTGATAATACAGAGACACATTCATTCCTTCGGTTTTTTTATTTTAATTAATATTATGTTCCAACTCGGTGAGAGCACAATGATCTTTATCCAGATGTTCTCAGACAAATGGCTTGCGTCAGCTTATCCATATCCCTATGGGGCCACAGTCTCAAGGATGTCATTAGTAATTACCTGTCAAGTCCACTTAAAGCAGTCATAAATAATTAACATGTTATCACTTCAGCAGACTTGTCTCTTCAGCGACTGTGCATCCACATTATACTCCCAGCTGTTCCTCTTAGTTCTCTAGCTAGATATTTTTATGTTTTTTTTACAAAGTGCTAAATACACTGATACTGATCGTCTCTAGCAAGCTTGAGAATGGTAAACCTGGTACTAGCAGGTTGTGCCCTTCCCCTTTTCTTGAAGGTAGCCACCAAGGTCTAGTCCCTTATCTGGCCACTTTCTTATTCCTAAATCATTCCTGGGCCTGCTCACCAAGGTCCAACTATAAAAACATCAAGATCTGGAAATCAAAAAAATTGTCCCATTTGGCTCTCCTAATTCCCTTGGCCAATTAGCACTTACCAAGTCCTACCTCATTCCTACAGAGAGCTCCACTTTTTCCCACTAAAAATTAACACTGGCAAAGTTATTTGTTGCTCTTTCTGCTGGATCCAAACTCAGCCACCTTGTGTCTTTGTCTTTTTGCCTTGCTTAATAAAGGATCATGCCTGTAATTCCATCACTAGGGGAGGCAGATGCACACAGGCCGATCTCTGTGATTTCGAGGCTAGCCTAGCCTACAAGCAAGTCCAGGATAGCTAAGGTTACATAGAGAAACCCTGTCTCAACAAACAAACAAACAAACAAAAAGGATCTTCTTATATTTTGTAATGGATGTTTTGGTGTGGTCTGTGCCTTACTAATTACTCTACCCTCAAAAACAAATAAACAACAAACAAATAAATAAACAAAACGAGAGAGAGGGAGAGAGAGAGACAGAGAGAGAGAGAGAGAGAGAGAGAGAGAGGGAGAGAGAGAGACAGAGAGAGGGAGAGAGACAGAGAGAGAGACAGAGAGAGAGACAGAGAAAGAGAATATGAGAACCCAGAATATTTTGGACAAGTTACACAACCCTGGTGTGGTGTTCAAATGTCATACTAAAGAGAACTGGATTGTTCAATATGGCTTCTCATGCTTAATTTTTACCTTTATGCTGACAAATAGAGGGAGTATTAGGCCTATCAACTTTAATACAGCCTATAAACATGAAAAGCCATTTTAAAATGATTATATAGCATTTTAGCTGTTTGAAAATTAATTCAGACAGGGTCTTTTGTATGTACCCAGTGCTGATGCTTGATCCTCCTGCATTTACCTCCCCTCTGATGGAATTATAGGCATGAACCACCATGTCCAGTCTCTGAAGCTCTGGTGACCAAACACATGATTTGGTGCATGCTAGTAGTTAACCTATACTGAGCTACATCCTGACACTTTGTTTGAAATTTATTTTTTACAAGTTACCTTTTAAAAGGTATAAACGAAAATATTAACATTTTTGGAGGTTTGTTTTGAGAAGATATCATACAAATAAAACTGTCTTCTAATAAAGATTGCCCAGAACAGTGAAATTGTAGCAAGCCTTCATTTGACAGCATTACAAATATTGTTCACAAGTTAATAGTAAGAAGAATTTTTTCCAACTCCCTGATGGGGTTAAAATATGAAACAAAAAACAAATGTAGCATAAAATCAGTTCACTAATGCTGTGGCTGTTAGCATGAGTGGAATCCAAGCTCATCTGCTCTTGGAATACTTGAATTTCATTTTCTGAGCTACAAATGTGACTTAAAAAACTTCTTAAAGATACAAATATAAAACAAGGTAGGAAGATTATATTTAAAATATAATTATATAACAAACTCCAACAGGAATTTGGAAAATTCCTTTGCACCATATAACTTACTTACTTTCTTTCTTTCTTTCCTTCTTTCTCACTTTCCTTCCTTTAAATCCTACCCAAAGCCCCCTCCTTGCTCTCCTCCTGATTTCACCCACCTATTTCTCAGAAAAGAGGAGCCTCCCTTCCCCCAGTTCATCAAGTCTTTTTTTTTCTTTTTGTTAATTAATTAATTTATTCAGATTACAACTCAATTGTTTTCCCCTGACTTGTATACTCCTGTTCCTCCCTCCCTCCATCTTTCACCTTATTCCTCTCCCATAGGAAGGGGAGCTCCTCCCTCACCACATGGTCACAGCCTATCAAGTCTCATCTTGGCAGTCTGCTTATCCTTTCTCTGAGTGCCACCAGGACTTGCCACCAAGGGGGAAGTGGTCAAGTATGGGGCAACAGAGTTCATGTCAGAGTTAGTTCCCTCTCTCCACACAACTGTGGAGAGTGTCTTGTCCATTGGCTAGATCTGAGTAGGGGTTCAATGTTTACTGAATGCATTGTCCTTGATTGATGCAGTAGTTTGAGCAGAACCCCCTGGGTCCAGATCTGCCTGTCATGATGTTCTCCTTGTAGGTTTCTAGTACCCTCTGGATCCTTCTATTTCTCCTTTCTCCCATACTTCACTTCTCCTGGTAAGGGAAGACTTTCATGGGACATCCCTTTGGGCTAGTGTCCAATTATAAGTGAGTATACACCATGTGAGTCTTTCTACGTCTGGGTTAATTCACTCAGTATGATCATTTCTAGTTCAATCCATTTGTCTGAAAATTTCAGGATTTTTTTAATAGCTGAGTAATATTCCGTAGTGTAAATGTACCACAGTTTCTTTATCCATTCTTTAACTGAGAGACATTTAGTTTGTTTCCAGATTTTGGCTATTACGAATAAGGCTACTATGAACATAGTTGAGCATGTGTCCTTGTTGTGTGGTGTAGTATCTTCTGGGCATATTCCAAGGGGTGGAATAGTTGGGTCTTGAGGTAGCCCTATTCCCTGTTTTCGGAGAAAGCCCCAGATTGATTTCCAAAATGGTTGTATAAGTTTGCATTCCCACCAGCAATGAAACAGTGTTCCCTTTCTCCGCATCCTTGCCAGCATGTGGTATCATTTGAGTTTTTGATCTTAGCCATTCTGATGGGTTTAAGATGGAATCTCAGAGTTGTTTTGATTTGGATTTCTCTGATGACTAAGGATATTGAGCATTTCTTTGAGTGTTTCTCAGCCTTATGATATTCCTCTGTTGAGAACTTTCTGTTTAATTCTGAGCCCCATTTCTTAACTGGGTTATTTGGTTTGATGGTATTTAGTTTCTTGAGCTCTTTATATATTTTGAATATTAGACCTTTGTCAGATGTGGAAAAAACCCAGAATAGCTAATCCTGAACAATAAAAGATCTTCCAGAGGAATCTCCATACTCTGTGACTGGGCAACGGATTCACAGCCACTTGGGCTTCCCCTGGGCCCCTAGGGTCCTCTATAGACTGGCAATGGGCACGTGGGGCTGGGTGTTTGAGGACAGATTCACCCATTTCCCTGAGGCTTCCCCAGGCCAGAAGCTCCAGTGCTCTACAGTCCCACAAACCCGGTTCCGGCTCTAAGGGGTGGCTGCAGGCTGCAGGCTGCAGGTGGGTTCTGGTCCAGACTCTGGGGAGGGGCTTCAGGACCTCTGTGGACTGTTGGTTGACCTGGGGTCATACCTGCCTGTGGTCTGCGCAGTGCACTATGTGAGACCCAACTCACCTAGTGTTCTCCAGTTCTTGCAGTCTGTGGTTCCCAGTCCAGTCACTGGACTCTGTGTGGTAGATCAGATACATTGCATGATACGTACTGCCATCTTACAACCCTCTACTTTCTTCAATAGTTATAATTTATCTATACCCTCACACTGGCTTTGTTCTTCCTTCCATCATGACCCACCAAACAAGGTCATAGATTTCTGAGAGTCAGTCTCTGAGCACTGGCGAGCTCTCTCTCCTTCTCCACATATTTTCAATATGCTATCATGCTGCCTGCCGAGGACCTGGGGCTGCTGTGCAGAGATTTGATACACGCGAGCACCTCCTTGCCTCGATGTCCCCTTCCGGTTGTGCTTCTGCCCAACTCTGTCTAGGGCGCAGAGCTGCCAGATCAGGCTAGACTGCAGCCCTTGACACTATTAATGAAACTCTGCTAAGAGGCCCTACGCAGCAGCAGTTCAAAACAGATGTTGAAATTCACAGTTAAACATTTGGCGAAGTGTAAGGAGTCTTGTGCAAAAGTTGGGGGTGGGGGTGGGTGTGAGGAGAAAAGCACTATTCAACCTATTTAACTTTTTAAACATAGTTAAAAACAAAATAAACCTTCAAAAACAGACCTTCACATCCTTAAATTGTAGCTGGTTTCATTGAAATTGGTTTATTTCAAGTTCTTGTTTTAAAAATGTAATTCACAAAATGTGTGTGCAAAAGTATCAAATAATAAAACCTTTTAATTATAAAAAAATAGAGTAGGCACTGATGCACTGATGCAGGGCTTATAATACACTTCAAGGTGGCATGCTGAAAGGCAGCACTTAGTTTATCCAACTTACTTGAGAACTTGTTTCTGTAGCAGAACATTGGCTCCTGGACCACTTGTGAACCTGAAATTATTCTGTAAACATCAGCAAAAGCTAAATGAAGACTTTAGTTCAAGTCAGAAAGCTGATACGGCAGAAATCGACTCCATGTTTCCCTAAAGTTTAAGCCATGGCCTGACACCTGAGAGCCCAGGGGAGTCAGGGTTAGTCTAAACTTATGCGCCAAAGTAGGACAACCCACCAAAGCAGTGACTAAACCAAGGTACCTGCATGTCTTATAGCTGTTAATTCACATCCATTGATTGTTCAACGTTCAGACACATTGAGATTAGCTCCTTGCTTTAGTTAACATTTTATTGCTGTGAAGAGTCATCACAACTGTAGCAACTCTTATAAAGAATATATTTAATTGGTTCTGACTTATAGCGTCAGAGGTTTAGCCCATTATTGTCAGGGCAGAAAGTATCTTAGCACGCAGGGAGACATGGTGCTAGAGAAGGAGCTGAGAGTTCTACATCTCTGCCACACTCGGCATAGCTTAAGCATATATGAGACCTCAAAGCCCACATCCAACATGACACACTTCCTCTAACAAGGACACACCTCCTAATAGTGCCACTCCCTATGGGCAAAGCATTTAAACACCTGTGTCCATGGGACCATACCAACTCAAACCACCACACTTGTGCTCCTCCTAGCGTTACAGCCTACTATACGCAATGCCCAATGTTATTCTCCTAAATAAGTCCATCACATAAATACCGATAATGTACATTTCTATACTTAGGGTTGAGAAAGACAGAGTCCACACCTATGTATGCAGAGGAGAAAGGGGCGAATGAAGTAGAAAAGAAGAAAAAAACTAACAAAAGGAAGAGTCAGCTTCCTTCTCCTCTACTGTTGACTAAGATGCTCTTCTTTAATTTTCCAATGAAGCAAAATTTAACTATGTATATCTTAAGCCAAAATATGACAATGTTCTAAAATGTGCTGACAAACAATCTCCATGAAAATTGGTACTATGCACATTCAATAATAATGTGCTGTTGGACACCAAGTGATCACTGATTTAATTTCCATCTTTAAAACTGTTGTTAAATGAGTAAGCAAAAAAAAATTCATTGTTAGTAACTACTTTGTTTTATCTTTGATGAATGTAAGTTTGCAATTTTTAAATATTCCTCAGAGATTCCTGATTTTTTTGAGATTTCTTATTATTTTATTCATTTACTCTTTTTATGTATGTTCATTAGTTTTTTTGTAATGTTGAGGATTATTTATTAAGATTAGCTATATTAGCTATATATTCTAAAAATCATTAATGCCTCAATTTTTTTCTTGTAATTTTAAATTAAATTTGACCTCAGTTTGTAGATGTTTTCTTTTACTATATAAAATCTGTTATGTCATTTTATTTGCTTGTTCAGGTAGAACAGCTGCTTGTAGTGCAAGACGAAATATACGTAGCCTTATCTTTTCATAAGTATAGCTATGATACTTTTTGTGCTTTACCTTCATACTTTGTTGAATAGCACCAAACAGCAGTGAGAAAATCTACAGAAACTAAGCATTGATTTCAATAGGTCAGCCAGCAAGGAGCCATTCTCTTCAGTTACAATACTTTAAGAGAATGATACCTCAGGTAAGGCTGAGCTTGTGGGCAATATCAAGGAGAAATAATGTGGTTCTTACAATGTGAGCAGCTTAAAGTCTCAACACAAGTTGATCTCTTAAAGCAGGGGAACTCAGTAGATATGAAGCTGGATTTATTATGACTATATCTTTGAACAACTGCCTGCATTCTCTGGCTTATCTCTTTCATTACTGAAATACACTACTCAGCTTATCACTGGCTGTTAGATTGTAGGCAGCCCGGCAGGAAATAGCAAAATACATTTAGCTATTTGCTGGGAAGAAAATGGAGAAGACAAACAAGTGTTCTGAAATATCAAAAAAACACACTTTGAAATTTAAGTACAAAAGGGTCATCCAGAAATCCTTCAGATACCTTTCAATTAAGTTTTATTTTAAGTTTATTACTGGAGAATGTAGGGCTTAACGAAGCCATTGTTAATTTAAAAACATTATCTAAATAAAATAATTGTCGTTTCATATGAAATTTGTAATGTACACTCACATTCACCTTTCTTCTCTTTCTTATGACTCCTCTATTTGCTGAATGTTCACAGGCCTATAGGTTATTGTGACTGTCTTTTTCAAGATTATAAATGCACTTTATCTGGTAAAAGCAGATGACAAAGCTAGATTCAGTAATTATAACATAAAATGCAGGAATGCATATGTATGGTTTTATCGGGTAATACCAGGTACTGGGTATTTATTCCTGAAGCCACAATGATTGCATATTGCAAATTTGTGACTTCATGGTATCCATTAGGCTGGAGGCTTCTAGCATTCTCAAGTGAGAAAAATCCTATCTCTCTTTCTTTTCTGGAATTATGGCAAATATGTAAATACAACTGTGCATACAAATCTAGGTAGATAGCATTGCTACATAAAACAGAAGTTACTGACAATGACCCCAAGGCATATGAGTTTAAATATATCATAGATTTTCAATGTGGAACAAACATTCATAAAATTTATGGAAATTTTTTAAAAGTTAGCTAAGCGTTTTTTTTTTTTTTTTTTTTTTTTTAATGTACAAAGCCAAGTAGCCATTTCCCCTTTTAAAAGGCACCTCTTTCTTATAATACTTTATATGCAGAGGTAATTCATAAGGCATGGCTGTTTTAGGGTATGGGATAGAGCTCAGAAACACTGAGACAAAACATTTCCAAAATCTGAAATAATTGCTTAGACTGCCTAAGTAAATTTCAGAGTAGCTATAGCTGAGATAATGACTATTACCTTTTCCCTTCTGATGTCAAAACACTCATTCTTATGACTTAATTTCCAATTTCATTGAGTAATCTAAACAGGTGGAGACCAACCAAAACATTTTGCCTGCTGTATTGAATTCTATACATCTAAAACTAAACTAATTTTGCATCTATATACAAAATTCTTTTTTTTATTAATTTATTTTTGTTACATCTCAATGGTTATCCCATCCTTTGTATCCTTCCATTCTTCCCTCCTTCCCTTTTTCCCCTTATTTCCCTCCCCTATGTCTGTTCCTGAGGGAGATTTCCTCCCTCTGTATATGCTCATAGGACATCAAGTCTCTTCTTGGTAACCTGCTATCCTTCCTCTGAGTGCCATCAGGTCTCCCCCTCCAGAGGACGTGGTCAAATATGAGGCACCAGAGTACGTGTGAAAGTCTTACCCCACTCTCCATTCAACTGTGGAGAATGTTCTGACCATTGGCTAGATCTGGGTAGGGGTTTAAAGTTTACCTCCTGTATTGTCCTTGGCTGGTGCCTTAGTTTGAGCGGGACCCCTGGGCCCAAATCTGCCTATCATAATGTTCTACTTGTAGGTTCCTAGGACACTCTGGATCCTTCTACTTTGCTATTCTCCCATGCTTCTCTCATTTAGAGTCCCAACAGGATGTCCTCGCCTCTGTCCCAGTTTCCTGGTAAGTGAAGGCTTTTGTGGGACATGCCCCTTGGGCTAGTATGCAGATATAAGTGAGTATATACCATTTGATTCTTTCTGCTTCTGGGTTAACTTACTCATTATGATCATTTCTAGCTCAATCCATTTATCCACAAATTTTGGGAATTCCTTGTTTTTAATAGCTGAGTAGTATTCCATAGTGTATATGTACCACAGTTTCTTTATCCATTCTTCTACTGATGGACACTTAGGCTGTTTCCATGTTCTGGCTGTTATGAATACGGCTGCTATGAACATGGTTGAGCAAATTTTCTTGTTGTGTGCTGAAGCATCTTCTGGGTATATTCCAAGGAGTGGAATAGCTGGGTCTTGAGAAAGCCCTATTCCCAGTTTTCCGAGATAACACCAGATAGATTTCCAAAGTGGCTGTACTAGTTTGCATTCCCACCAGCAATGAAGGAGTGTTCCTCTCTCCCCACATCCTCGCCAGCATGTGGTGTCGCTTGAATTTTTGATCTTAGCCATTCTGATGGGTGTAAGATGGAATCTCAGAGTTGTTTTGATTTGCATTTCCCTGATGACTAAGGAGGTTGAGCATTTCTTTAAGTGTTTCTCAGCCATTTGATATTCCTCTGTTTAGAATTTTCTGTTTAGTTCCAAGCCCCATTTCTCAATTGGGTTATTTGGTTTAGTTGTGTTCAATTTCTTGAGTTCTTTATATATTTTAGATATTAGACCTTTGTCAGATGTAGGGTTGGTGAAGATCTTTTCCCAGTCTGTAGGCTGTCGCTTTGTTCTCTTGACAGTGTCTCCTGCCTTACAGAAGCTTCTCAGCCTCATGAGGTCCCATTTATTAATGGTTGACAGTCAAGTCTGGGCTGTTGGTGTTCTGTTCAGGAAGTTGTCTCCTGTACCAATATCTTCCAGGCTCTTCCCCACTTTTTCTTCTAAGTGACTTAATGTCTCTGGTTTTATGTTGAGGTCTTTAATCCACTTGGATTTGAGTTTTGTGCAAGGTGACAAATATGGGTCCAGTTTCATTTTTTACACATAGACCTCCAGTTAGACCAGCACCATTTGTTGAAGATGTTATCCTTTTTCCATTGAATGGATTTGGCTTCTTTGTCAAAAATCAAGTGACCATATGTGTGTGGATTCATATCTGGGTCTTCGATTCGATTCCACTGATCAACCAGCCTGTTGCCTTGCCAGTACCATGCTGTTTTAATTACTATTGCTTTATAGTACAGTTTGAGATCAGGTATGGAGATTCCTCCGGAGCACCTTTTATTGTACAAGATTGTTTTAGCTATTCTGGGTTTTTTGTTTTTCCATATGAAGTTCAGAATTGAACTTTCAATGTCTTTAAAAAATTGTGTAGGTATTTTGATAGGGATTGCATTGAATCTGTAGATTGCTTTTGGTAGGATGGCCATTTTTACTATGTTAATTCTCCCGATCCATGAGCAAGGAAGATCATTCCATCTTCTCATGTCATCTTCAATCTCGTTCTTCAGAGTTTTGAAATTACTTCAAACAAGTCCTTCACTTGCTTAGTTAGAGTAACTCCTAAATATTTTATATTGCTTGTGGCTAATGTGAAGGGTGTGGTTTTCCTCATTTCTTCTTCTGCAAGCTTGTCATTTGTGTATAGGAAAACTACAGACTTTTGAGTTAACTTTTTTCCAGTCAATTTGCTGAAGGTGTTTATCAGCTTCAGGATTTCTCTGGTGGAATTTTGAGGGTCACTTATGTACACTATCATATCATCTGCAAATAGGGATAATTTGACTTCTTCCTTTCCCATTTGGATACCCTTGATCTCCTTTTGTTGTCTTCTTGCTCTGGCTAGAACTTCGAGTACTATATAGAAGAGATATGGAGAGAGTGGGCAGCCTTGCCTTGTTCCCGATTTTAGAGGAATTTCCTCGAGTATCTCACCATTTAATTTAATTAGGCTATTGGCTTGCTGTATATAGCCTTTATTATGTTGAGGAAGGTGCCTTGTATCCCCAATCTCTCTAAAATTTTAAACATGAATGGGTGTCAGATTTTATCAAATGCTTTCTCTGCATCTAAAGAGATGATCATGTGGTTTTTTATTTCCAGTTTGTTTATATGGTGGATTACATTAGTAGATTTCTATATATTAAACCATCCCTGCATGCCTGGATTGAACCCTACTTGTTCATGATGGATAATATCTTTGATGTGTATTTGTATTGCAAGTATTTTATTTAGTATTTTTGCATCGATGTTCATAAGAGAAATTGGTCAGAAATTCTCTTTCTTTGTTGAGTCTTTGTGAGGTTTAGGTATCAATGTGACTATGGCCTCATAGAATGAATTAGTTAATGTTCCATCCATTTCTATCTTTTGGAGTAGCTTGAAGAGTATCAGTACTAGCTCTCCCTTGAAGGTCTGGTAGAATTCTGCACTGAAACCATCTGTTCCTGGCCTTTTTTTTTTTTTTTTTTTTTTTTTTTTTTTTTTTTTGGTTGGGAGACTATCAATGATTGCTTCTATTCTGTAGGGGAAATGGGATTATTCAGCTTGCTTATCTGTTCTTCACTCAACTTTGGCAAGTGAAATTGATCAAGAAAATCGTCCATTTCCCTTAGATTTTTAAATTTTGTGGCATATATGCCTTCAAAGTATGATCTTATGATTCTTTGTATTTCTTCAGTGTCTGTTGTTATGTCTACCTTTTTGTTTCTGATTTTGTTGATTTCAATACTGTCTCTCTGCCTTTTAGTCAGTTTGGCTCATGGTCTGTGTATCTTGTTGATTTTCTCAAAGAATCAGCTCTTGGTTTTGTTGATTCTTTGGACTGTTTTCTTAATTTCTCATTTGTTAATTTCAGCCCTGGGTTGGTTATTTCCAGACGTCTACTCCTTTTGGGTGTTTCTGCTTCTTTTTTTTCTAGGGCTTCCAGTTGTGTCATTAAGATGCTTATGTGCGATGTTTCCAATTTCTTTTTAAAGGCACTTAGTGCTGTGAATTTTCCTCTTAGCACTGCTTCCAGTGTATCTCACAAATTTGGGTATGTTGTTCCTTCATTTTCATTGAATTTCAGAAACTCCTTGATTTTTTTCTTTATTTCTTCCCTGACCCAGGTGTCATTTAGCAGAGAGTTGTTTAGTTTCCCCGTACGTGTAGGCTTTTTGTTATTTCTGTTGTTGTTGAATTGCAGCCTAAGAGCATGGTGATCTGATAGGATACAAGGTATTATTTCAATCCTCTTGTATCTGTTGAGGCTTGCTTTGTGACCTATGATGTGATCAATTTTGGAGAAGGTTCCATGGGGTGCAGAGAAGAAGGTATAATCTTTCTTTTTTTAGGTGAAAGGTTCTATAGATATCTGTTAGATCCATTTGACCCATGGCATTGGTTAATGATGTTATTTCTCGGCTTAGTTTCTGTTTCAATGACTTATCCTTCAATAAGAGTGGGGTGTTGAAGTCTCCCAATTATTGTGTGGGGATCGATATGTGGTTTAAGCTTTTTTAGCAGGTCTTTTACAAATGTGGGTGCCCTTGTATTGGGAGCATAGATGTTCAGAATTGTGATGTCATCTTGGTTGACTTTACCTTTGATGAGTGTGAAGTGTCCTTCTGCATCCTTTTTGATAAATTTTGGTTGAAAGTCTATTTTATTCGATGTTAAAATGGTTATGCCTGCTTACTTCTTGTGACCATTTTCTTGGAATATTTTTTCCAACCTTTTACCCTGAGGTAATGCCTATCGTTATGGGTGAGATGTGTTTATTGAATGCAGAAGAATGTTGGATCTTGTTTATGCCACATTCAGTTAGTCTGTGCCTTTTTATTGGAGAATTGAGACCATCGATGTTGAGAGATATTAATGACCAGTGACTGTTAAGAGTCTTAATTTTGATGTTGTTTCCAGTCGAGCGTTTGTGTAGTTGTGTTTTTGCCATGGTATAGTTATCTATTTCCTGAGTAGTTTTGGTTGTAGCTTGACCCTTCTGGATGGAGTTTTCCTTCTAGTACCTTCTGTAAAGCTGGATTTGTGGATAGGTACTGTTTGAATTTGTTTTTGTCATGGAATATTTTGTTTTCTCCATCAATGGTTATTGATAGTTTTGCTGGGTAAAGTAGTCTGGCCTGGCATCTGTGATCTCTTAGGGTTTGCAGGATCTCTGTCTAGGCCCTTCTGGCTTTTATGGTCTCTGCTGAGAAGTCGGGTGTAATTCTGATAGGTTTGCCATTAAATGTTATTTGGCCCTTTTCCCTTGCAGCTTTTAATATTTTTTCTTTGTTCTGTATGTTTTGTGTTTTGATTATTATGTGACGGGCAGTTTTTCTTTTCTGGTCAATTCTATTTGGTATTCTGTAGGCCTTTTGTATGTTTATAGGCATCTCTTTCTTTAGATTGGGGAAATTTTCTTCTATGGTTTTGTGGAGAATAATTTCTGGGCCTTGGAGTTTGATATCTTCTCTTTCTTCAATGCCTATTATCCTCAGATTTCTTCTTTTCATGGTGTCCTTAATTTCTTGGATATTTTGTGTCAGGAGGTTTCCAGATTTGGCATTTTCTTTAATGGTTGCTTCAAGATCTGTGATTGTATCTTCTAGACCTGAAATTCGTTCTTCCATCTCCTGGGTTCTGTTAGAAAAGCTCACCTCTGTGTTGCTCACCTTCTTCTCTGAGCTCTCACGTTCTCGTTTTTCTTCTGTCTGTGTGTTTATCATTGAATCCATTTTCATCTTCAGACCTTGAACTGACTTTTTGATTTCTTTCATCTGGTTGTTTGTATAATCCGGAGTTTCTTCCATTGCCTCGTTATAGGTCTTCAGAGCTTGAACCGTTTTATTTATTTCTTTCATCTGGTTGTTTACATTTTCCTGAAATTTTTCCAGTTCCACTCTATGTGCTTCTTTTATGTCTCTCACCTGTTTGGCTGCATCTTCCTGCATTTGATTATGAATTTTATTTGTTTCCTGCATTATCATCCTCATTTCTAAGGATTTGAGGTCATTTTCTTGTATTTCCATTGTATTTGAGTTCTCTGGGTTGTTTTCTTTGGGATAGCGGAAACTGGAGATGCCATGTTGTTTTGGGTTTTTTGTGTGTGTATGCTTTTAGGCTTTCCTTTAGACACCTTCCTGTCTCTGTTTTTGTTGGGTAGCTTCCAGACTGGGTGGAGGGAGTCGGATGATAGATTCACTTGTTTTCTCACGACTTCCCTAGGCTGGAGACTCTGATGCTTGACTAGTGTGGATGGCAGAAAGCTAGCCATGTCATTTTGGACTCTCACAGCCAGTGATCCTCAGCTCTCCTGTGCTGTGGGTCCTGCAATTGTTCTGGGTCTCTGAATGAGCGTTGGGTCAGGCCAAGTTATCCACAGCCTTCTGTGTCCCCTGCCAGGTCCAGCCAGGGACACTGGGCCCGAACCACTTGCCGAGCTCAGCTAGATTCTCAAGGCCCAAACCATCTGTCGAGCTCAACTAGGTATTCTGGGCCCAATCCACGCACTGAGCTCCCCTAGGGACTCTGGCCCCAAAATGTATGCAGAGTCCAACCAGAATTTTTGAGCTGGGACTGCACACCAAGCTCAGCTAGGGGCTTTTGGCCCAAAGTGCATGCTGTGGTCAGTTATAGACTCAGGGCCCAAACTGTCCGCAAAGTTCAGCCAGGAATTCTGGATTTAAATTTTGCATTGTGTCCAACCAGAGTCTTAGAGCTGGGACTATGCCAAAAGCTCAGCTAGAGTCTCTGGGCCCAACTGTCTGCCAAGCACAGTTAGGGACTCTGGCCCCAAACTGCACGCAGAGCTCCACCCGAGTTTCCGGGGCAGAATTGTGCACCAAGTTCAGCCAGGGACTCTGGATCCACACTGCGCACTGAATTCAGCCCAGGACTCTGGGCCTAAACTGCGTGGAGAGTCCAGCCTGAGTCTTAGGGCCATTGAGCCTGTGCACAAAGCTCAGCTAGAGGCTCCGGGCCTCTGGGTCGAATCTGCGTGCTGACCTCAGTCTGCGTCAGTGCCCCAGAACTGCCCGCTGAGCTGGGCTAGCGCCTCAGGTGGAACTGAGGGCTCTGTCCAGCCTGTATCACAGCAGGGGAACTGTGGCTGAGCTGAGCTAGTGCCTTGGGCAGAATTGCTTGCTGAGCTGAGCCAGCATCTCCACAGCACTGTGCACTGAGCTGAACCCAGAACTCTAGGTCTGAAATGTCCACCAAGTCCAGGTTTGGTCTCAAGGCACTGTGCGACCCAAATCTTGCCCAGAGTCCCCTCTCCTGCAGCAACTCCCACCGGCCACCACACCAAATGCCTCCACCGGAAGGCTCTGAGCTGCAAACCTCAGCCCCTGCCGCTGCTGACGCTGGTGCTACTGCTGACGCTGCTGCTGCTGCTGCTCCTATCTGAGAAAATCTGCGCTCCTCCCATGTGCAGGGTCATGCAGGTCCTCTGCACCCTGGTCTCTCCAAACCGTGGAGCATTCCTGCTGACGTGGTGTGGGGACCTTGGTGTTCCTGGCTCAGAAATCTGTGCAATTCTCTGAATTGTTCACTGGAGCTTCCAAACACGGTCCATCCTGCTCGCCGCCATATTGGATCCTCCTATATACAAAATTCTATACTAGTGAATTAAAAATAACCTCGTGAGTGACAATTGTGGCATTAAGTTGAGGAGTTGATTCCCTAATCTACTTTTTGTTCTATCTTCCCTACATATGTCTATGTTCTCTCTTCTTTCTTTTCAACGTCTATCCTCAAACTGAAGAAAGAAAGATACAGGAAAAGGAAGAGATTCGCTGAGTCTAACCTTGTTTCCTTTATAAATAAGACCAGTGATAACTTGTAACTAACTCCCATTGATAATAACACTCTATAGACCAAGAGAGCAACCAAGAACCTGCCTGATCCCCCTACAATGAAATGGGGCATCTTTCTCTTAAGGTTTCTTCCAGCTGATTTGGAATGAATAATGCCTAGCAGGGGCCCAAATAAAATTGGGGAAATGGTTAAACAAGCTAGGAGTCGCTTTTCTGGTCCAGTTTCTAAATGTTGAGAAATTCCAGGCTTAATTATAGTCCTGTGTGGGACAGACTGAAATGCTGGACCCATTTGGATTGGAAGCTTTCTTTGAAAGTGTCTGGGAGCTGTCTTGTTCTGGTGAAGAACAGCAAATGAATCACTTGGTGCTAGAACCTGAAGGATACGGGATGCCAGTGTTCAGCATGTTGAGAGGAATGCATCCTGTCAGGTCTGATCCAGTGTCAGTGTCTAGTTCTTTGTTCTGAAAGCATATAATTTCTCACAAACAATATACAGTCCTCAAATTGTAAGTGTATAAGGTGGATGTGATGCATAGAACAATTAAGGCTGGCTTTCTGCTCTTTGTCTGAGAAAAAAAAAAAAAAAAAAAAAAAAGAGGACATCTGTAAATCTTCATTCAAGCCATATGAAGAATAGCATCTAATAGTAATTCATAGGGGTTCTGTAGCCAACAAGAAGCATTGTCTATGCCTAGACATTCATGTCTCGGCCAGTCTCAGAGCTATTTCCATATGGTGGGATTAGCAATATAAGTTACCTGCTTGTTCTGCAGTTAAAATTCTTCACATCCTGATTGTAGCCCCCTCCCTCATTTCCTCCTGATGCCTTTCTCTCCTTCATCCTCTCTCCTTCCCTCCCTTAGTACTTAGACAGTGGAGCCCTCTTCCCTTAACATCTGACCTCAGCCTATCAGTCTCATCTGTACTATCTGTAACCTCTTCCTCTGTTGCCTGGCAACACTGCTTTGCCAGGGGGGAGTGATCTAAGTTCGGTGGCCAGAGTGCATGTCCAGCTGAAAAAACAAGTCTCTGCCACGTTGGCCCTTGTCAACAGAAGCAGCAAGAACCAGCCAGAATACCAGGAGAAGATCTCTGGCACATTTCTCTCTACAAAGTGAAGACCAGCAAAGACAGCAAAGCATTGCACCGCATCGCAATGCCAAAGTCTCCTCTCCCTGTCTGTGGGGTTCTATTTCTATTCTTTCTAAACATCACAAACTCTCTAACATGTCTGTTTTCAGAGAAAAAAAATTACATGCTCTCTCATAAGACAGCTTCCATCAAAATAGCACATGCCCCATCACAAGACAACTTCCAAAAACACAACACATGGCACAACTGAGTTTTTAAGGAAACCAGAAACTCCCAATTCACTTCCCTATTCCTGAGAAAAGGTGACAAACACACTTGTACCCACCCACCCTAGCTTATCAAGTTTCATCAGGACTGAGTTCATCCTTATCTCCTGTGGCCTGGCAGGGCAGTCCTATCAGAGGAAGTGATCAAAGAATAGGCAATAAAGTCCAGGTCAGAGACAGCATCCACTCTTTTCACAAGTCCTCGCTAGTGGACCTACATTAAGCCTGGGCTGCCCGTCCACTTATCTATGTAGCTGTCCTACATCCAGTCCATGCAAGATCCTTGGTTAGTTCTTCAGATTCCACAGGAACTCCTGGTTATTTGACTGTGTTGGTCTTGGGGAGCTCTTGTCACCTCTAGGTCTTTTATCCTTCCCCCACATTTTTACTGGACTCTCTATGCTTAGCCCAATGTTTGGCTGGGAGTCCCAGCATCTCTTTTGAACCACTGATGGGTGGAGCTTCTCAGAGGACAACTCTGATAGGCTCCTGTCTGCAAGTGTAGCAGAGTATTGTTAATAGTGTCAGAGGTTGGCTGTCTTCCATGGGGTGGCTCTTGGGTTGGGCCAGGCAGTGGTTGGACCTTAATCTCTGCTCTGTCTGTTCTATTTTTATCCCTGCACATCTTGTAGATGGTATGTTTTATTTTTGTTTGAGAATTTCATCCATGAGTCCAACACCTACCCGATTATATCCCTACCTGGCCACCCTGTAGCTTTTGCCATGTCACTTCCCACTTCCCAATTCGCTTTCAAATTCTACTTCCTCTCAGTACAGCTTACTGATTCAACTCAGTGTTATTCATGTGGACATATTTAGGGTTGACCACTTGGGGTTGAATAAACTATCAATGAGTTTGTCCCCAAAGAAATCTTATTCACCCTCTCTCAGTAAGTATTGATTCACAAAAGCTCTTCATTTAGAAATGATGCTTGTGGAATTTCCCTCTTCATCTTGGCCTGCTAAGTAACAGAAAATTCATGACTACTGCTTTAAATCTAGCCAACTACTCATGGTTTAAAATTCATGTACTTGACAGGAAAACCTACCTCTTCAATTTTCCTAAATTAATATTATTTGTATGTTCTCTATATTTATCATTATAGCCAAGTTAAGCACAGGTCTCTTCACTTACCAATGAAGCTACTTTTTTGGCAACAGATGGAGAATATTAAGGCCATCTACAATTGGTCAAAATGCAGAAAATAATTCTCCCGATCCATGAGCAAGGAAGATCACGCCATCTTCTCAGGTCATCTTCAATCTCTTTCTTCAGAGTTTTGAAATTTTTTTCATACAAGTCCTTCACTTGCTTAGTTAGGGTAACTCCTAGATATTTTATATTGCTTGTGGCTAATGTGAAGGGTGTGGTTTTCCTAATTTCTTCCTCTGCAAGCTTGTCATTTGTGTATAGGAAGGCTACAGACTTTTTTCAGTTAATTTTGTATCCAGCCAATTTGCTGAAGGTGTTTATCAGCTTTAGGAGTTCTCTGGTGGAGTTTTGAGGGTCACTTATGTACACTATCATATCATCTGCAAAGAGGGATAATTTGACTTCCTCCTTTCCCATTTGGATATGATAGGCAGATTTGGGCCCAGGGGTCCCGCTCAAACTAAGGCACCAGCCAAGGACAATACAGGAGGTAAACTTTAAACCCCTTCCCAGATCTAGCCAATGGTCAGAATATTCTCCACAGTTGAGTGGAGAGTGTGATACGACTTTCTCACGTACTACGGTGCCTCACATTTGACCATGTCCCCTGGAGGGGGAGACCTGGTGGCACTCAGAGGAAGGACAGCAAGTAGCCAAGAAGAGACTTGATACCCTATGAGAATATATAGGGGGACGTAATCCCCTCAGGAACAGTCATAGGGGAGGGAATAATGGGAAAATGGGGGGGGAGGAATGGGAGGATACAAGGGATGGGATAAACATTGAGATGTAACAAGAATAAATTAATAATAAAAAAAAAACCAAACAGAAAAAAAAAAAAAAGGAAAAAAATGCAGAAAATAAGTGACCTTCTGATTCCCAATCTCAAAGAATAAATCTGCAACTCAAGCCCTACACATAAAGGCTTATAGAAAACCATGGAAGAGTGGCTGGAACAATTGTAGAAGATGAAGACCCAGAATGCATTCTGCTAGATAGAGTTTTATAGACATGATGGGAAGCAGCACCCATGAAATGTCAACACGGTTGGTTGAATGAGAGCACCCATGAAATGTCAACATCGCTTCTTGAATAAATAATGTCAACACCAGTTGACATGCCTAAGAGACATTAAAGACAGAACCAAAGCTGTGTTCTTGATGATTTCCTTATATGTACTTCATTCATTAGAAGAAGTAGTGAGCGTGTTCACCATGGTAATGACACAGGAAAACACATTCTGAACTACAATTAATACACGCTATTTTAAAAAAACTCTCTCTTTCTAGTTCTCTTTCTCCTGTATAAAACTATCCTAGCTTTCCAGATGGCCAAGCCAAAACATTTGCAAACATTCCCTCACTGCATTATTTTTCTTATACCTCACTTTATACAGTCTGCTAGGAGATATTTTTCAGCTCTGCCTTCTACTAATAAAAATTATGTTTTGTGTTTTATGAAACTTTAGATATTTTAAATTTAAATGCACACAGTTCATAAATAAAATTCAATTTTTTGAAAATAATAATATATAAGTGTGAACATTTATTTATTCATACTTTCTTTTTGAATCCTTGGAATCTGGAATAATTTTCAAATATTTTTCATATATTTCTAGCATCTCAATTTTCATGTGGCAATAAATGGAGCTCCTTTTTAGATAGATGATAGTCATTAGTCAGTTTGTCAATGATATATTTTTAGTCATGAATGATGAGTATTATGTTTTCGTCATTAATATCTTTGAATTAAAATATATGTAATATGTGATTTATAGCTCATTTTCACTTAATATTTTTAGCAATGGTATAAGTTTATGACCTATGAGCACAGGAATATTGGTAATTTCTATTTAATGCTTTTCTTATCAATAGATTTTTTTTTCAGTTAATACTGTGTGTTTGTACTTTTTGTATGCATTATCTTCAACTCTTCTCTGATAGGAGAGGACTTCATTTAAATTCATTAGAATAGAATTCTAAAGTTAAAAATAGTCAACCCTGCAAACATATACACAAGTAACATTATATGGTTACATTTAGGAATAACTAGGTATCTACAAATGCATGAAATAACAATTATTTTTAAAAGAGCCATGAATTTAAAGAATGGTGGCTATTAGTATATGGGAGAGTTTGGATGGAACAAATGGAAGGGAGAAATGTAATTTAACTATAATTTCAAACATAAGAATTTATAATTATGCACCTCACATTCAAAAATCTTTTCTACTTCCGCCTCTACACTTTATCATTCGCCTCTACTTCCTAATCACCTCATTTCCTGTTGTTTTTTTTTTTTTTTTTTTTTTTTTCACAAACACACTGTGTCTCACCTGTGGATTCATAAAATGTACTCATTTTATGACACAAAACTATTCTTCTGGGAACCTATACAGGAGAAAGTGACTAAAGCTAGCATGATTCACCTTACAGTCCATCTGCTCCTTTGTATTATATGTATTCAGGCTTGTTATCCCTCGGCTGACAACCCAGTGCATGTCAGAATCACATTTGCAAACAACTTCTCCCTGGACTTCAAGTCTTTATTCTTGACACTGTATGGTCTATCACTGTCGAACAAAGAAAAGGATGCCATTAAAATTAAAGTTGGAGGGTACTGCTCCTGTACTCAGTATCATGTTACTGTTTTCACTGTTTCACTCAGGATCAAAAGCAAAGTCTATGCCTGTGAAGTCCCAAAATAGCTGACTACTGATTTCTGCTGTGTCTTCATCCTCTGTTCTTATAAATCAGCACTGTGTGTCAAACACGTGAGCTTTATTCCTTCACATCTGCCTCTGTGTCCTTACCTTGTATCCTCTGTCTGTTTGGTGTCATTCACTGCTGTTTCCTTTGTCTCTTTCTTCTGATACCACCTTCTCACAGAGTTTCCTCTATTAACTTTTCCAGCCAGATTCTACCTTTCTTTGCTTTATCTTCTCTTTATCACCCCCAATTAGATATTTTACAAGCTGAAAATATGGCTTCAGTTAAAGTTACCTCATTAGCGTCCTCTATTGCTTTAAAAGTCATTATTTTATTTTCTATTTTTGTCAAAAGAAATCAAATTACATGGAGATTATGATTACTTGTATTGCTGCTCATTTTCAACATAGAATGCCAAAATAGAAAGTAGAACTTAAATTGTATCCTTTATGTCTAATTCACAAAAATACATTTGAAAATACACAAAACATATCTATGATTTAAATTAGTTTCCTAACTAAAAATCAATAGGTCTTACTGCATTTATTTCAAGAATAGTACATAAAAAACCATAAGGTTAAAATTATATACCTTTTCCAAATTAAAGAAAGTTCTATGCTTATTAATAAAATTCAAAGTAGCCAGTTGGCTTAGGATAGTGTGAAAGGTCAAAGCACGTGGCTTGTGTATGTTTGTCCCTACGATCCATTTTCCAAATTATAAAAAAGTCAAAAATAATGAATGCATTGATATTATAAATACCATCTCTGCTTTTAAACCTCATTTCCTGATTTTGCATCTCAAAATCCTAGTTATTCATGGAAACTCAATCCAGATTGCCTTCCAGGAATCCTTATCCCTGACACAGTAAATACTTTCCCCTTTGAAGTTACTCTGTTCATACAGGATTATGAAACAGACCATTAGAATGAGTTGCTGGTGTAGTCAATGTTGTTTTCACATGGACACGAGAATGTGGAAAGCTTATGATAACAATATCCTTTTTTTTTCTTTTTTTTAATTAATTTATTCTTGTTACACCTCAATGTTTATCCCATCCCTTGTGTCCTCCCATTCTTCCATCCCTCTCATTTTCCCATTATTCCCCTCCCCTATGACTGTTCCTGAGGGGGATTACCTCCCCCCGTATATGCTCATAGGGTATCAAGTCTCTTCTTGGCAACCTGCTGTCCTTCCTCTGAGTGCCACCAGGTCTCCCCTTCCAGGGGACATGGTCAAATGTGAAGCACCAGAGTACGTGAGAAAGACATATCCCACTCTCCACTCAACTGTGGAGAATGATCTGACCATTGGCTAGATCTGGGTATATACTCACTTATATCTGCATACTAGCCCAAGGGGCATGTCCCACGAAAGCCTTCACTTACCAGGAAACTGGGACAGAGGGGAGGACATCCTATTGGGACTCTAAATGAGAGAAGCATGGGAGAATAGCAAAGTAGAAGGATCCAGAGGGTCCTAGAAACCTACAAGTAGAACATTATGATAGGCAGATTTGGGCCCAGGGGTCCCGCTCAAACTAAGGCACCAGCCAAGAACAATACAGGCGATAAAAATATCTTCTTAAGAAGGAAGAAACTGGGTGACAGGAATTAGTTTTATATTTTAATTATTTGAATGCATAAAAGTGGTTTGTCTTAGACATTTAATGTGTGAAAGACAAATGCTTGGTAGCCCAAACAAGAACTTTTTTCGTGAAAATAGTATGCTAATAAATAATATTTTATAGTAAATTGAGATGAGAGTATCACAGTTTATCTCCTATGCTTTGAAACATGTGGATCATACCATGCAATCATCAAAATAGTCTTCATTAATTCCATTAAAAATGTTGGCATGTTTCATGCAGATATATTATAGACATTTTCCCATGGGATGTCAAACCCCAATTGATACATATCCAGTTCGGGTCCTACAGGCAAAGCTGTGGGAATAAAACAGAAAATTGTGCAGAATGAATACAGGAGCCAAAGGACTAAAATACTGGCTGTAAGATACTATTTTTTAAATGTGATTTTAAAAAGCTGCATCTATGATATCTCAATAGCACGTGCACCTAAATAGTACCTGGATGATGCCAACACCAGTTAACATGCCAATGTGGATGAGGAAAGTTTCACATGATTTGATTAAGAACTTAAACAGCATATGTTGAGAAAGGAAAAAATGTCTTCCCCAGGAACAAGTCTACTGGTGGGTTAGTCAATCTCAAGTAGTCAACTCTAATCACATGTATATACATGCAGGACTAAATAGATTCATTGGTTGTGGTTTTATAAGCATGTTTGTGTGTTTATATGTGTTCATATATGTTCATGTGTATCTTGTGTATATGTAAAAATTGATAAAGAATGTGTCATAAATATGGGAAGGAGTTGAGGTGTCAAAAGATTGAGTGGGAAAGGATGGGTTGAAATAATGTAAGTATAGTACACAGGTGTGAAACTCTAAAAAAACATAAATAAAAAGACAAAGGGCATTATATCTATAGATATAATACAGTAACTATCATTCTACCATCTATATAACTGAGGTTTAGTAAATGTATATTAAATATACATTAAATGAAAAATATAGCAAATATATAAATATGATATTTTGATAATAATTGCCCCCATAGGATAATGTGTTTGAATACTTTGTTTTAATATTCTTCTCTCTCTCTTTCTCTCTCTCTCTTTCTCTCTCTCTCTCTCTCTCTCTCTCTCTCTCTCTCTCTCTGTTTCACTCTTTCTGTTTGTCATCTATCTTGCAATCACTCTGTCTGTTCCTCCCTCCTTCCTCCCTTCCTCCTTCCCTTCTCTCCAGCTTATCTCTCTCTCTCTCTCTCTCTCTATCTATCTATCTATCTATCTATCTATCTATCTATCTTCATCACTCCCTTGGTCCCTTCCTCCTTCTTCCCCTCTCTCATCTATCTATCTATCTATTTATCTATCTATCCATCTATCTCTCCATCATTCCCTCTGTTCCTCCTCCTTCCCTTCTCTAATATATATATATGTATTCTCCATCACTCCCTCTGTCCTTTCTTTCCTCTCCTCCCTCTCATCTCTCACTATCTATATATCTATTTATCTATCTATCTATCTCTCCAAAACTCCATCTGTTCCTCACCTCTCCCCTCCCCTCCACCCTCTCTCCTCCCTCTCATTCTCTGTTTCAAATTGTGGACTGAGATATAAGCTCTCAGCTATTTCTGTTATCCTGATTTTGCTCTGCCATGATGGACTCTAACCCCAAGAAATCATAAACTCCAAATTAAATGACTTCTTTTATAAAATTGGTTGTGGTGTTTATCACACATAACAAAAAGTAAAACATGAATTGACTTAATTTTTAAAATATCATCCCTTGTTCACACAGCCTTTCTATCAACCATCCCTATGACCAATACTTTAAAAGGCATCGATTGTGCTTAGAGGCATCCAGTCTTCTTGTTGTCCTTTGAAATTTTTATTCGGTTTAAAAATAATTTTGTTTGCATGTATTAATTGAACATATTAAACTATTAAAATATGCACATATGTCTTTTGATCATATTCACTCCACATTATACTTTTTCAGCTCCTCCCATTCCTACTGATTTTCTTCTTCCCAACTAATCCCCTTCTACTTTTATGTAGAGAGTGTGTGTGTGTGTGTGTGTGTGTGTGTGTGTGTGTGCATGTGCATACATCTGTATGTCTATAAGACTCAGTTGTTGTACGTTGTACTGATGTATTTTGATGCTGATTACTGCTTGCTATCTCTGTGCCCCAAGATTGCTATGTAAACTTGCCTAAAACTTATTCTTGTTTGGCAATAAAATGTCAACACATCTGGGCAGGGCAAATGGGATACACATGGCTAAGATTCTCAGGCTTTTGGGAAAGACACAGAAAGAGGAAAAAGCCCAAGGTAGAAGAAAAGGAGTAAGGAACACAGGCACCATGGATTAGGGGCAGGAAGTAGCACATGGCCAGAGTGGATGGAGATTTGGCTCAGATGATGATATTATCAAGTGTTTGGGATTATGGATGGGAGGTAGCCCTATAGAAATTATTAGAATCAAATAGCATGGAATTGGGGCAAGGTATGGGATACTTGCCTCAATATGGGAGATAGTTTAGAGGATTAATATCTGCCCTGCCCCAGGTTAACTAAGACTATTTTAAAATATAACAGTAGTCTGTGTCTTGATGGATTGCCAGCAGGTTAGAAATAGCACTGTAAAAAATTATCTTAAATTTGAATTCTATACCACTGTATCAAAATTGAACTTATTTTCCATAGCCTATGACCATGTAGTGGGGGAGGAGGTCTCCCTTTGTCATAGACCTAGGAGAGGAGAATAGGGTGAAAGCAGGAGGGAGGGAAGAATGGGTGGATACAAGTGAAGGGAAAAACAACTGAGGTGTAATTTGAATAAATTAAAAACAAAACAAAATTATATACCAATGAATTAAAAATAACCTTGTGAGTAACAATTAAGTTGAGTAGATTCACTAATCTTTTTTTCCTATCATCCCTATATGTTTATATATTCCCCTTCTTTCTTTTTAACCCCTATCTCCAAACCTAAGAAAAAAAGATAAAAGAAAAGAGAGACATCCCTGAATCCAACCTTGTTGTCTCTCTGACTAGTAGAAGCTTATAACCAACTCCCACTGAAAATATCTAGAGCCCAAGAAAGCAACCAAAAACCTTCCAATTCCCTTTAAGGGAAATTGAGTGTCATTTTCTTAAGGTTTCTTTCAGCTTATTAGGGACAAATAATACCTTTGTAAGGGCCCAAATAAAATTGGAGGAAATGGTTAAACAAACTAGGAATTGCATTAGTGGTCCAGTTTCTAAATGTTGAGAAATCCCAGGCTTAATTAAAGTGTTGTGTGAGACAGTTTGAAAGGTTGGACCAACTGGTATAGGAAGCTTTCTCCAAAGCTGTACTAATCTGATGAGGAACAGCAATTGAAGCTGGAGCCTGAAGGATGCAGGATGTCAGTGTCCAGCATGCTGAGAGGAATGAATCCTGTCAGGTCTGCTCCAGCATCAGTGTCCCGTTCTTTTGTTCTGAAAACATAATTTCTCAGAAGCATTGTACAGTCCTAAAGTTATAATTGTGTGAGGTGTGCAAGATGCACAGAACAATTAGGGCTGTTTCTCTGCTCTTTGTATGAGCAGAAGAAAGATGTCTGTGGCTCTTCATTCATGCCATACAAAGAATGACATCTAATAATAAATCACAGGGATTCTATAACCAACAAGGAGTATTGTCTATGCCTAGACTTTCTTGTCTCAGCCAGTCACAGGGCTACTCCCATGAAGTGGGATTACCAATATAAGTTACTTGCTTCTTCTGCTGTTTGAATTTATTACACCCTGGTTGTATCCCCCCTCATCATTCCCTCCAGATTCCCCCTCCCTCCCTCATCCCCTCTGCTTCTTTTCCCTAGTCCTCATAAAGAGAAGCCCTCCTCCAGAACATCTGATCTCGGCTTATCAAGTCTCATCTGTACTCTTGTGTCCTTTTTCTCTGTACCCTGGCAAAGCTGCCCTGACAGGGAGCCAGAGTCCATGTCTGAAGGAGCCCATCCTCCCATAGTGTGGGATGCACAGGGAGACTGTGCTGCCTATTTACTTCATCTGTGTAGAGGGTCTAGCTCCACATCACACATAGTCCTTGGTTTGTGCATCAGTCTCTGTATATGTCTGTCAGATATAGTGGCCCAGAAGACTGAACATCATGCTCCAATGTAATAGAGCGTTTTGGGTGATTGGTCAGGCAACAAAATGTCTCTGTCATCTTCTCATTTTGGAAGCTATTAACGTGCACTACATGTTTACTCAGGTAATTATTTTATTCCTTCTCAAGTCTCTGGTGTGGTTGAAGACCAGATAGTTTAGTCTTACATGTAAGCTTAGTTGTTTAGGGATTAAGATGTTTTTAGGTCTATATATAGATGTTGTAAGTTGATGAGATTATAATTAATATTGATTTACATTCAGAATTTTAGATGTAGCAAGATAGGAAAGATGTTCTCTTCAAGGCTGCCAAAAACAAATGACCAAAACACTATGAATGTAACACATATGCAATTCCTGATTTGTGCTTCTTCTTGCTGCAGGTAGTTTATTGTATATATGTGTAATAATATAAATGTATATGTAGTAGCTAAATAAATAAATAAATAAATAAATAAGAAAGGAAACATAGCACTGTAATAATGATTATACGCCTGATAATAAACATTATTACGTTATACTTCTAAATTAATCACAACACCCAGTGAGTCTCTTTAGGATTTTTTATACAACTATTGGCATCTTCCCAATTTCTAGACTTCTAAAGAACACCTGTCACCTCCAGAGGTATATATAAATCCTTAGGAAGGGGTATGATCTTGTAAGGCTCCTCTTTTCCCATATTAAGTAGTTGATGAACCTAATTTTGTGCAAGCCTTTTGCAGGTCATCATAGAAGATATGAGCTCCAGAGTGTAACAGCCAGGCCTTTCCTTCAAGGAGATGTCTTATACTTTCAACCATTTCTAGATCTTGCACTTATTTTTACAAAACAGGTTAACTGGGCTGGAGAGATGGCTCAGAGGTTAGGAACACTGACTGTTCTTCCAAAGGTCCTGAGTTCAATTCCCAGCAATGCCATGGTGGCTTATAATAATCTATAATGATGTCTGGTTCCCCTCTTCTGGCCTGCTAACCCACATGAAGGACAAATACAGTATAAATAATAAATAAATAAATCTTTTAAAAAGCAAAACAAAGTAATTTAACTATATCTATATTGTTGAAGGATATATTAATGTTTGTTGTTTTGTTTTGGTCTTTCCTGGGGGTGTTTCATTTATTTCCTTGAAACAAAGCCTCCTGTATCCCAAGCTGGTTTGAAATTACTATGTTCCTGAGAATGGCACTAAACTCTGAATTCTACTGCTCTCATGTCTAGGATACTGGAATGACAGCTATCACTGCCTCTATCTCATTTAAGTTATTAAAGGAAATTATCTTTTAATCTTTCTTGAAAAATCTACATTCTGTATTTTCAAAGATCCTGAGATACTTCTAGGCCTATGAAGCTTTGCCACAGTATTAAAAAAAATATATAAACTATTTATTTACTAGTTATTTTGTGTTCAAACTAACAAGAATAATAAGTGGTCTAAAGTGGAAATAAAATATCAAAGTATGGAGAGCGGAGAGAATAAGTACCAAACAAGGTAAGAAGAGGGTGAGATACCAGTAAGGATGTCTGAACAAGTCACAAAAGATCATATGATTAACTATCTACCTGAAAACATCTATAATACATGTATATAGAAATGTAGGCACACATATATAATTAATATGAAACTTTCTCATCTGGTAAGACAATGTTCTCTGCAAGAGACATAGACTATCTAACAAATCCCCAGCACCAGGCGTAAGAAGCCCGGTTTTCAGTTGTTCCTCAGGGTTCACCAAGAGATTCCCTACGTCTTAGGAATTGCATTGTGTTGGCTGTTCCCCTCGAGACTGAAGGTAAGTTCCTGTTCCTGAACACACCATGTACTTCAAACACAGATCCCATAGGCTCTTAAACTGCACTGATGTTCAAACCTAGCTTTCATGGTAATAGGAAGGTGCCATGCAAGCTTCCAAAGCAGGGAAGCAGTCATCAGTTCTGGCCAGTTGTGAACTCTATAAATTATAATGAAGGCCAGCATGACACTACAATACTTAGGATGGAGTAGTGGCACTCATCCTTTGGTAATAGCAGGGCTCTAATTGGGCTTAAATCACACTTAGCAGGACAACACGAGACAAACTGTGCCTAGTACTAGAAACTTAGCCAACTAGCCCCAGACAGTGAGGTCATGAATCTTGGTGGAGAACCTACAACTTTTCCTTTTAAATCAGCATTGTTGCCAAAACCACTCTAAATAATTGTCCTCATACACAAGGATAAGTGTACTCCTTTGTCACCATGAATGAAACTTGTCATTGAGAAAGACAGACCATTACAGACAATGGCCTCTGGTCAAAATGCAGAGTGATGGAGCACAGTTCCACTGATACATCTGCAACACAGTTCTCACTGCAAAGGCTCAGGAAACATTCCAGAAGAGACAGCATAAAGACTGTAAGAGTCAGAAGAACAGGGAATTAATGTTGAAATTGTGTCTCCTAGAAGTGCAAGAGTTACCCACAGAAAGCCATAACAAAATGGTTTCTTAATTATAACTGGTCACTAGTAGACATTTAAAGATGGATGAGGAAAAGCTTAAGAAGCCTCAAGCCTACAAAAAGAACTATATACAACCAAGAAACCTTGAAGGCCATAGAAATAGCCTTCCTTGGGGAAATCACTCGAGTTAGCTATACGATACCAAGTGATCAGTCTTGAAAGCATGAATACAAGTTACTTTATAAAGACTAGAAAGAATATATATATATATGTGCCTGTTTATGTGCATATTTATTTCCATATGTGTTTAGAGGGTTTGAAGAGAAAAAAGGCAGAGGGAAATTCCATAGTTATAATAATCTCTAAAAAATATTATTTGTCAGCATATTTACAATGAGTATTGAGTAGGAAGTATAATTTTATTCTCCCTTCTCTAAAGTATGTTGTCATTTCACATAAATATGCATGAAAATTTTCATAAATATGAATGAGAAGACTGAGAGAAATATACAGGGGGAGGGAGGTGCAGGAAAGACAGAAGGTGAGAGAGAAAGAGAAATAAAGAATAGATCACATTAGATTTAGTATATGTCGAAATTACAGCTTAAGGGGAGAGTAGAGATGTCACTGTCACAGATTTTAAGGGGGACAACATGAACATGAGTAGAAAGCTTATTTAAGTCTACTTCATGTTTAGTTATTAGTGCAAGGATGACGCAGAAATGGTCTTCTTGGAATAAAGTTATTACTCTGTGGATTTGAGATTTTTGTGATGCTTGCAAGCCACCAGAAGTTATCATATGAAAGAGAGTGAACATAAACTATTTTCATTCAAACATGATACATTTATTCCCAAAAGAATGTCTGAAGAAAAAGAAAGAATGTGTGTTTGAATCAGTTACCCCACTTAAATGAGTGTAACCAATGACTAAAGTGTGCAACAACTTCCATCCTGTTACTAAAGCATCATCTAGACACAGAGGAAAAACAGGTTTGCCAACTCAAGCAGAGTTCACTTTTCTGTCACAAAAAAAGAATAACATGGAGCATATAGCTTGTAAAATCATCTTCTACTTTATGGCCAAAGAGCTTGGTGAGACGATTTTGCACTGCTTAGTTTAGATATGCTCTACGTTTATTAGCTTGCCCATTATTAGCTAAGTGATAAACAAAAATCTTTGTGATAATTCTAAGTACCACATATCTGAAAGTAAGAGGCCTATGGAATTATTTATACAATCAAAATAATTTAATACTGCACACGTACAAATAAGGCAGCATTTATAATATCTATGGAAGAAGAATTGCTGTAGAAACTATTTAGTAATTTTTTATTTTACTTTGTCAACAGATGATGTCATATTTTTTCCAATAATACTCTTTGGGAGGAACATTTAATTAAACTCTAGTACTTAACTATGTTTATGTTACACACTATATTAAAATTCATGACTGAATGTCCTGTTATCATACATGAGAAGGTCACCTTTAAGAATCCCCATGTGACATTTGTAGCATCTCATAACATCAATTGCTCCAGATTATTATTGTGTGTGTATAGGATGAATATGTGTTGTAAATATGTGTGTGAGCATGCATGTATGCAGTTGTGCCTGTGTTCACACATGCAATTTCTGGAGGAGAGCATCAGGTGTCTTCCTCTCCACAATATTGTCTTCAAACATAGTATCTCCCTGTACATGCTGCTCTCTGTTTCTGTTTGGCTGGCTCACCAGAAAGCCTCTAGAGTTTACACATCACTTCCCTAGTGCTAGAGTCACAGGGGCCAGTTTTGGCTTTTTCACGTGGCTGCTGAAGATACAAACACGGGTCCTTAGACCCGTCTTAGAAAGACTTTAACTAATATTTGATGCCATAAAACATCAACCAACTGATTAGTCAAGTAAACAAACTAAAATGACCCAGAGAGTTAAGTTTCTAATAGACTTCACGTCTATGACCATACCACCCTGAACGGGCTCAATCTCATCTAATACTTCAGATATGTTTAGGAAAAAATATGTCTACACCTTTGGCATCTCAAGTTTTCTCTGAAAGTAAACTCCATAGAAGTGTCCCCCAAAAGTTACATGCATGCTAAATGTGCAAATAAATTTATAAAAATCAATTTATCACATTATTTTGTGATAAATTGATTTTAAAAGCCCAGTGTCAGGAACAGTGTTGATGCTCCATGCTTGGCGGTTGATGTGAGGTCATAACTGACCAAACTGTTGAGAATAAAGGACTGTACAATGATTGTCCCTAAAGGGAACCAAGCTCAGGGAGACTGGAAGAATGGGCAGACAGAATGAAAGTATTGGAAGATGGGAAAAAAAAATGTCATGAAGCAATGCATTCTGGATATGACATGGCTGCTTACCCATGGGCTTACAGATGCTTTTTGACCTTCAGAAGCCCTGCATAGGACTGGGCTGCCCATCACTGTTCCCTCATACAGACCCACATGTAGGCACTTAATGATTGGTAGAGGCCAGAGATAATGTTTTTCAGTGCTGCAGCCACTGGTATGTCGTCCTTGCTCAAGTGAATACCTCCCACTGATGCTCATGCAGATGGCAATAACTAAATGCAGCAGGACATGCGTACATGAAGATAGTAGAAGAAAGAGTTTAGTGGGAAGGGGCGGGGGCTAGAAGAGCATAATGGGAAACTATATAATCAAAGTAATGTTACATATACTTGTATGAAATAGTCCAAGAATAAACCAACTATTTATAAAAATTTGAATGTAGTCAGAAAGTGTAGAAGGAATTCTATAGAGAGATACAAATATTAGGATGTGGTATTCTGTATTTAATCTGCTACATTTATCCACAAACCATTTAATCATCCTTTAAATACTTATTTGACTGATTTATCCGTATTCATTGTTTTCAAGCCCAAATTTAAAGGCAACATTGTTTTGTTGGTGATATTTAAGACTTCATACTTACCACTTTTCACTGTGATAGCTGCAGTTTAGAACAAGAATGTAAATATGACATTTATCTATTTTTAAGCAAGCATTACTGATAATTGTTCCTTTTGTATCGAGTAAAACAAATCTCCTTGTCACTACATTGCGTAAATGATCTTTCAGTATGGAGTCTAATATTAGCTTGTCAAGATTCAGGAGGCATCTTACTTCAGTGTTGAACTATAGGAACTAGGAGCTGGAAGGATTTTAAAGATCATGTGTCTAAATCCTTCATTTTACTAATGAGGCCCCGCAGTCCAGACAAGGCAATTGGTTTTCACAAGGTGAGTCATAAGTCCATGAAAGGTTAAATCTACAATGCTATATGCTTCACTCATTTGCTTGCTGTCATTGCGTAGAGGTCACGTTGTCCTCCTTTCCTGGATCTAATAGGCACTTACTTACCATCATGAATTGTTTAAATGGCAGCACTTACCAATGTCCTTGTAAAAATGTAAGAGTCCAGGGTACAGGTGTAAAACATAAACACATAGTTCACAGAAGACATAAACTCCATTGCTAGTTCTCAACTCCACAAGTCACTAAGTAAACTCTAGGTATCGACTGCAGGCAGGGACACATCATGCTATATATGCAAAGCTTGGTGGTGACTGTACAGTGTACAGCACCTCTTATGCACTGCATGCACAGACTCTAGGCTGCAGATCTCCTGTTTACTCAGCTCTTACTAATAATGTATGTGACATTTTTTGGAGAGATTTTTACTAAGAGAAAAATATGTCGAACAAAGGCAAAAGTTCAGTGGGGAAATTAGAATACTGTAAGAAAACAGAAAAAATGATTCAAGGGTCTGGAGAATTGGGTCAGTTGATAGAGTACAGGAACAAAGAGGTGTGTCCTGGTGTTTGTACCCCACACTCCACATAAAAGCCTGGTAGGTACTGCTGCACACCTTTGATGCCAGCACTTGAGAGATGGAATCGGGGCATCCGTGGAGAAAACTTGCCAGCTAAACTTGTGAGCTCTCTTTTTTTCTGGTGAGAGATTCAGCCTCAGTAAACGAAGTGTTTATCAATCAAGAAAGCCATCTGACATAATCTTTGAGCTCCCTACATTTACATTCCGCCATGTGCACCTACACACGCGCGCGCGCACACACACACACACACACACACACACACACACACACACTCCTCCGACATATACACACACTGTACATTATAATATACAGGCAAGAAAAAAAGAATTATAAATAGCAATAGAAGAAACTCAGGATTTGCACAATGTTGTAGTGTAGACACCCTGGAAAAGTATGGTAAATACAAAACACACTGTAAAATTTCATTATTATAACTCAGTTTTGTTGCCCCCAAGAGGGAAAAAGTGTTGAGCTCTGATAAGAATGCAGAATTTACTTGTTGTAGTAATCAGAATAATAGTGCCCCCAACTGTCCCTTTCCAAGTCCTTGAAACCTGAAAGCATGCTGTATGCTATAACAAAAGAGACTTTACCAATATGATTAAATTAGTATTCTTAGCACAGTAATTGTACTCTGGACTCTTCAGTTTATTCCAGCACAATCACTGTGTTTTACAGAGGGACTCACAGCCTTGTGCCAAATAAAAATGGTAAAAGCAGGCCCAGTATCATCATTCAGATCATTGAGTCTGGTACACAGGCCCTGTGTGCTGGATAGGTTGTCATCTTGACACAAGCTATGGTCATCTGAAAGGAAGGTACCTCAGTTGAGAATATGCCTCTATAAGATCAGGCTGTGGACAGCCTGTAGGATGCTTATACAGGGGGAAATGTCACTGAACCTGCAAAAATGTCACTGGAGTTTGTTTTCTGTTGTCCAACTACTGATGAGTACTGGGTCTGTCCTTAAGAGTGGTTTCTATTGGAGAAAACCAATTTTCATTTGCTGGCAGTTCTCAATTGAAAGTAGCTTCTGAGTTAGGAATTAAGACTTGTGTCCACTTCCCCACTCAAAGATGGGGCCCCACTAATTCAGAACTGAATAGGCTTATGCATGCTTCCACATTCTCTGTGACTTCATGTATGCATTGGTCCTGCTGTGCTTAGAAGGCTGTTTCCTTTGTGTTCTTCATCCCCCTTACTTCTTACTCTTTTTCTGCCTCCTCTCCTGAAGGGATATTGAGCCTTATTAAGCAGAGGAAATTGATGGAAACCTCCCATTTATGACTGAGTGTTCCAGGATCTCTCGTGCTCTGCATATTGTCCAGCTTTCAATTTTTTTGGACTTGTTCCCACCTACTACCAGAGGAGTCTTTTCCAATGGTGGATAAAAAAACTGATCTATAGAAGTATAATAATGCCCTTAGAAATCATGATATTGCTATGTCTCTTTAGTAGAACAGTGGTATTTTGTTTTACACTAGGTCTCTAGCCTGTCTAGTCTTAGGCTTTGTCACCGGAGCAGTGCTGTAGATAGGTTCCAACTCATGGAGTAGGGCCCTAGGACCAATCAGCTGTTCATTGGTTACATCCACAAGCTCTGTGCCACTATTTCACTAGAGTATCTTGCAGGCAGAACACCACTGTAGATGAAAGAGTTTTTAACTCAGTTGGTGTTTACCTTTCTCCACTGGTAGCATGCAAAGTACCTTTAAGTAGCATGAATACTAGTAACAGAGGTTAAGGGTCTAGGTAGACGCAAGCTCAGCTTTGCCATGGTTAATTATTTGTATAGCTGTTGTCTTTAATAATAGAACATTGCAAGTAATCTTTTTTGATAGTTTTCTACATTTACATAATAAGCATTTGTCATTTTCAATATCCCCACCTCATCTCTCTCTCTCTCTCTCTCTCTCTCTCTCTCTCTCTCTCTCTCTCTCTCTCTCTCTCTCTGTCTATAGGGACTCCATAACATTAAACATATTCCTTTGATATCATAATATTTTCTTTAGAATACAGCACTTTATTATGTCATAGGCTTATCTGTCAACTGTGTGATACCTCTGTAGCATAGGACTGGTGTAGTATTTCAAAGCTGTGCATGTATGAGTGGTTTGGTGGACAATCTATGTCTCTAGATCAAACCAGAGAACAAAGACCAAAAGTCACAATCAATAAAATGTGGTATCAATTCAATGACTTGCCCTTGTCAGCTCATGGGCTGACTTTATAGAGAATCTTTCTTCCGACTCTGAAATTGTGGGCTCAGAGGATTCTCCTACAGCAGTTTCCTGAGTATCTGTTTTAAATGTGCACAGCCAGGTCCAGCTGCTTATCTCACTTAGTGCTAAGTATACTTCCTTTGCACATTTGTACGTTTGAGGCTCCAAAGGTCCACTTTATATAACCAGTCAGCATTAAGCTATGAAATAAAAGGAACTTGTCAAATATTTTCTCTAATAAAACTACTCTTAATTCTTGTTCACATTTCACATTGTATCATCCTTCTGTATGTTTAATATAAATATTCAAATTGAATTACTATAAACACATATACACATACATGTATATAATACGTGTTATTTACATTGTATCCTTAGAACTATATAATTGTTTATGTTGTATATGTAATTTACATAATATATCATATATATAGTTATAGCTACTATTACATATAAACCTGTGAGGTTACTTTTTGCTAGGGAGTCTTGTTTACCACAGATGAAGATATCAGGCTTTCCTGAAACATAGCCTGTGTGATCAAAGGGGTTTTTCTATTTTTATCCCGGAACATGGATGTAAAGATGAATTACTACTTTGCCATTTTCCCTATGTGCCATCTATTATTTCTTGAAACCAAAATGGACAGATCAAACCTTAAATTAAAATTAAATTAAATTTAGATTTATGGTTTTTATCCTTTTAGAAATGAACCTTACTATTAATAACATTTTTAAGAAAGAAAGTGTTTTTTTTTAAATAAGAGCAAGAGATTATTCTTTAAAGTAGTGGGACAGGGGCTGGAGAAAGGGCTTAGCAATTAAGAATTACTGCTGCTTTTTTAAAGGACAAGAGTTTTTGGTTCCCAGTATATATGTCAGGTGACTCACAATCTTCTGCATGTGTATTTACAGCCCACACAGTTTTTTTTTATGGATTTACAGAGTAACTAGAATGTGCTTGAGAGGACATAGAGGTCCATCGCATAGTGTGAAAGATACATAGGAACTTTTGAAAAAAAAATATAGAAAAGAAATATGGTGTTCTCTGAGTGACAGGGCAGCTACTTCCACATAGATAATTATTGAAACAATCTCTCTCTCTCTCTCTCTCTCTCTCTCTCTCTCTCTCTCTCTCTCTCTCTCTCTCTCTCTCTCCTACCATATTTCTTTTAATTTTTAAAATGCAAAAAGAACTTTACAAACACACACATACATTTCTCTCAATTTCATTTTATGCAAAGAATTTTCTGAAAATATATTATGTGCCCAGCATAAGCTGGATATATAAGTGATAGTGCTATAAAGAGAAAATGATTACAAAACATACAAAACTATTTTCTATACAAGTAAGCACATATAAATATGTGCCATATTCTTTACGTACAAATAAATACATTGTTTTTGTGTATGAATTATTCACCAGAGAATTAAGAAATTGACTAATACATCTCAAAATGCCCTTCTGAAGCCACAATGAAGACGGCCATTTAATATAAAAATATGTATTGTGCTCTTTTACGTAAAAATAATGCACTAAATATTACTGAAAAAATTACAGGCATATGTATTGTTCATTTTGTATAATTTTACTTATGATGATCTCAACTTTGTCTATCACTTAAAAGAAAAGTACCTGTGACCTGCTGCCTGGCAATGTGCTATCCATTAATCTCTGATTGGCATAGCAAAGATAGAGGTGAAATAATATCATCAGAAAAGCATTATTGTCTTACAGTAGTATGGCTTAGTTTCCTGCTTGGGACTAGACTAATCGGTGTCAAATTTGGTTCACTAGGCCCCATGGAAGTTTCAGTAAATCTAAGCACAATTCAAACCAATGATCCAATGTCAGGAGTCACAATTTATATAATTTATAAAATACTGGTAGATACCATGTAACTAAAGGCTATGCTAAAATATGTAAGACATATGCTAACTATAAAATATAGTTTGTGTGAAGGTGTAGGAAAATTGATCAAAACGCAATGGAAAGACTTGTATTGGACATAAACATTAAGAATCGCTTAAAGAAGAAGTTTCTCATTTTAGATGTTTATTTCAATCTAGCAGTGGAGAGAGAAAGACATTCAAAACTCCCAGAAAATCTCTGTAAGAGTCAATTCAATTATAAGATTTCATAGAGAAGATGGAAACACAACAACCTCAGTTGTAAAACCAATCTGGTAATATCAATTGGATTTTCTACTTATTGTATTTTCAGCTTAACATGTAACTTGGAGGCATCAAATAGCCTTGAAGCCTGGAAATCGTGATAAGATTTAATCAGAATATGGTAAAAGATGTAACCATGAGACATAGAATAGTGTACAATGTATCTTCTAAGATAATCAAACACTACAGTGATTATACATGCATCAGTGCATGTGTGAAATAATGGTGTGCTTCAGTATTTTGTCATTTTAACATAATCACAGCTCAATATTTAAAAAATAATTTTCAGTAATATTCATTAAATGAGACAAACAAAAAATGCAGATAGTCAAACCTCACAAATGCACTCAAAACATGAGAAGCGACAATTTACTTCCATCTTAGTGCATTGATAGAACATTGGGCAGCCTTTGTGTCATAGCACTATTAATTATAATGGGAATGATTTAGGTACAAATAACAGCAACATCTGATACCTTTTAATCCACGTGGAACTTACTGACTTGAAGATCTGTGTAAAAACAAAACAAAACAAAAACAAAAGACAACAACAAACCCCCAAACCAATACACACAAGCAGTAGTTTCAAAGTTGTTTTAAAAATTAGGCTTTTTTTTTTTTAAGATGAAATTTTAATTGAAGCAGAAAACTCTGTTAAGGTTGGTAAGCTAGCTCAGTGTACAAAGGTTGACAAACCTGAAGCCGTGAGTCTAATCTGAAGGACCCACAGGATATTAGGAGAGAAGCAATTCCTGGAAGCTGTTGTCTGAATTCCCCATGTTTGTTACAGCACAGCCCCTGCAATAGACCAATAAAATATAAATTGAAGAACATCCTCCTTTAAGTGTTCTTCTGGATATTATATGGACTCTTTCAGAGTCTCTACCCCAGCTGCACTGCCAGCCTTTTGTAACTGAACATAATCTATACTGCTCTGCTTGCCCATGCCTTAGCAGTTCCCTATCCACCCCTTCAACGTTTGATTTTATTCCTCTTATTGATGACATACCTGTCTTCATGGGCATTTTATCTATGGGGTAACCATCAACAAAATAAAACTAAAGTAATTTGTCAAGGCTAAGTCTAAAGGCACATGTTTAATCCCACAAACCCTTTATTTCCTAGTGTTAGTTTGAGAATCAGTTTTCATGTGTCACCTGGTCCCCAGTGTCCCTGGTGAATATCTTGCATACTACAAAAAATAAAAAAAGAAAAAAAAGAAAAAGAAAAATCTCAAGACCCTGACTTGTTTCAAAATAATATAATAAAATACAAAGCAAGCAAATAGAGGGTAAAATACCACTTTATTATTCCAGAAACTTATATCAGAGAGCACAGAAATTATTTGCCAATCAAACGTTTATTAGTAATATTATTGTTTAACTCTACAAATGTATCTACTTACAGATATTACCAATGTAATTATATAGCTGTCTCTCATAGTCAGATGTTAGAAATATAGAACATTCAGAAAAATTGAAATCTCATGTAAATTATTAGTATGAATTTCAGTCATTAAGGTAAATGAATGGCTATCATGAAAAGTTGGTGTGATGCATATATGTACACATATAATACACTGATTAAAGAATATATGTATATTTGTATACATGTTGAACTAGTATCCTATTGTGAAGAGACATCATGATCAAAGTAATTCTCACAAAAAAAATTTAATTTATTTGGTGCTTGTCAGAGATTTAGTCCATTATAATCACGATGGGAATCAAGGCAGTAAACAGGCAGGCATGATGGTGGTAGCACTGAGTTCTAGATGCAGATTGGCAAGAAGAGAGAAAGAAACCCTGGACCTCAATTTACCATTTGAAATCCCAAAGCTAACCCCCAATGACACACTTCCTCCAACAAGGCCACACCCACTCCAACAAAGTCACACCTCCTACTTTTAGTCAAATATCATTTCCTAATGAACAAGTATTCAAATTTATGGGCCCAAGGTGGCCATTCTTATTCAAGCCACGATATTTTACTCCCTGGCCTTCATAGACTTGAATCCATATCATAATGCAAAAATACATTCAGTCCAAAGTCAAAGGTCAAATAGTCTATCATAGCTTAAAATCCTCCCAGGCTCAAAATCTCTTCTGAGACTGATGATAATCTCTTACCTGTAATCGTCTCTAAAATTGAAATCAAATACATACTGGAGATCAAAATACAATGGCACAGGGTGTACATTACCGTTCTAAAAGGGAAGAAAGATAGAATAGTGAGGAAATTCTGGATCAAAGTAAGACCTAAAACCAGCAGGGCAAACTCCAAACGCTACATCTTCAGGTTTGATGGCAAAGACATCTTAAGATCTCTGACTCCTTTCAGCTTTTTTTTTTTTTTTCTACAACATACTTCTCTAAGGCTTGCTCCATACCCCACAACTCCGGCATCTCCAACATCTTGTGGCCTTCAAAGCAATCCAGGTTTCACCTTCAGAGCTTCAAGCAAATGTCTCTCTGGTCCTTTATTCAACAGACACCCTAGAGAACATCAGCACCTTTCCTTAGACGTGGAGGGAGATTCCATAATCCCTTTCTTGTATCCCTGACAGAAACAAGTATCAGAAGCTGCCAAGATCTGCTGCTTGCTGGGGTAGGAACATAGTCCCTTTGCTCAATCACATATGCATCAGTTTTCTGTTTCTAATGGCTTTCTTCACTGCCTAAGCCTTGCTGTTTTGAAACTCTCTCTGTAGACCAAGGTTGCCTAGAACAAAGCGATCCATGTGCCTCTTCCTCTCAAGTGCTAGAATTAAAGGCATGGACAACCACACGTGGCCATACATTTTTCTCTAATTCCATTTCACAAGCTGGAAACCTAGCTGGGTGGGGTCTTGCCATCACATCCTTTATTTCATTTAGCGTCAGGCTTTTCTTTAACCTGTTTATATCCTTCAACACAAGGCTTAGCTCTATTCATGTCCTGGTGCCTCATTTCTCCTCATACTGTACATTTTGTACTTTCCCTTGTTCAGCTTGCCCCTATTTGCTACAGATCTACATATGCTTGGCCCTTATAACTAGTGAAACCAGTCAATACTATGCTTCTTTGAAATCTCACTTGCTAAGGTCATTAATCTAAGACTCTTCAATTTGGCCCCAGGCAGGCTTTTCAGACAAGGGCAAAAAAGACGCCACAAACATCTTCAAAATATCACAAAAACACTCTCTGGGCTCCTTACTAATAGTCTTCTCCTCTGAAACCTCTTGATCTTAACAGTCATAATCTATATTCCTCTCAGTACCTCTATCTTCCATACTTCTACTAGGGTAGCCCATTAAGCAGTGTTTAAAGGATAAAATCAATTTTCTAGACCAAAGTTCTGAAGTGTTGCATATTTTTCCAAAAAAAAGCATGGTAAGGCCTATCACAGGACTATCCCAGTCCCTGATACCAACTTCTATCCTAGGGATTGTTCTATTGCTGTGAAGAGTTACCACGGTTATCGTATATTTTTTAAAAGTCCATTGACGTTATGGTAGGAAACATGTTTCCATACACCTAGACATGGGGCTGGAGAGGTAGCTAAGTCTGCATCTCGACAGCAGGACGATATAAACACGTTGGACCTGGTTGGAGCCCTTGAAACCTCCAAACCCAGCCCCAGTGAAACACTTCCTCCAACAGGCCACACCTACTTCAAAAAAGCTGCATCTCCTGATTCCAGGCAAATAGCGGCACTCCTTGAAAATCAAGCTCTCAAATCTATAAGCCTATTAGGGCCATTCTTATCTAAGTCACTACGCATGTGTACACACATGCATATGTCTTCAGTTTGTCTAAATTCTTGAAATTCCACATAAAATGTTATGATGGATAGTTTTTCAAATCCTCTGCCATGGTTTTTATACTTTTTGGTGAAAGAGACTGATAAAAAAAAAAAAAAAATGAGTTTAATTCATTATGATACTGTTCTCTGCTTATGATGGCTAAAGAAACCCCTATTTTATGCCAGGCATCCATCTTTGTTTCTAACAGCTGTGTATCTCTGACTCTAGTCCCAGGAAGTTAAATTCCCAGTATCCATGACTCAGAGTCCCTGCCTCCCAAATGTTCAACAATGACTAATTGTTATGGTACAGTTAACTTCTTTGTGGCTTCTTTACCTTGTTTATGCAGATACCTAAATATTGTTTTGAGTTTCCTTAACTACTTGACTTGGCAGAACCGACCAGTTTTTGTTGTAGTTGTTGTTTGTATGGATATATTTAAGTTTTTTTTGTGTGTGGTTTTTCCCTTTAAACATTCTTTTGTCAACTCCTTCTCGTGGCAGTCTCAAATCTGGCTCAGATTGTTCATTTGTTCCAGCAGCTAATCAATAAATCTTTCACTTAAAATTAAACAAATCTATGTTCTTTCCCCAGGGATGCTAATTTATAGAGCATTTGGAGGCTGCAGTGAGATGCCTGGGAAACCCAGACTCAGGGCAAGGGTCTGAGACAGGCCCCAAAGGAAGCATGCCCGAGATGCTCTTGAGATGCTGCAGCCTCCCAAATCTGCACGGCTATCAGAAAGTAGATAGAGACTGCTATCTATCTATCTCAGAGAGGGCAAGCCTGTGGTGGACTTGAGAGTGTCACCACACTGAATGTGGAAATTAAAAGGAAAAATAAATTAAAAATTGGTAGTCAATGTGTTCCTGACTTGGAGTGAGTAACGAGTTGTTTTGCTGTGTTTTGGAGTACGGCCATTTGGAGAGACAAAAGACCAATCGGAAGACGTCAGAGGCCCAGGCCCTGGTCTACTCTACTGTTCTTTTGATTTTGGTGTATGGATGAAACTGGCCACCGCATTTAAGAGTCATCTGGTCCTCCCGAACTGCCTTGTGGTACCGCCCTTTGTCCTTCGCTGTTCTCTCGTGCCCGTTGTATTTGTGTTTTCAAGCTTTGTTGCAGAGACGGGAATCAAGCGAAGCCCAGCCAAATTACTTATGAGCTACGTGATACCCTTTCAGGATTTCCCTCGGGTAGACTGCTCCTGGCTGCCTCCACACTAGCTGCCCTGTGGAGCTTGGTCTGTCTCTGTCCCTCTAATTTGTTCACTGGAGCCTGTTGTTTAAGTCCTGGGGGGTACATCAGGCAATTCTCTCTGACCTTCTGTTTGTTATCCTTCGGCTAATGAAGGATGTCCCTTTTTCCATACTTGCTCCTATCTCCCAGGTGGCTCCTGTCTCCGAACGAACGTGGAGAGGCGGCTGTTGAAGCTCCTAGCACTGGTTTGCTATGGCAATACAGGCACCCAGCTATACAGCTCTGCTGGGCAGAGTAAGCCCCTTGTTCCGTGGCCTGCTGTTCACTGCACTGCTGCAGCTGGCTGACACCCAGAATGTCCTATCTCTAAGCCATGTTTGTTCTCTTCTTACTGTGGTCTTTCCCTTTGGTCACAGGACTCAGTTTTGCAGGGATTCAGGGATCTTTGGGTTATAAAATATATAGCTACTTGAAAAGTCTGCTCTGGAATTGTGGTATGACCTCCGTCTCTTGACCCAACCGCGTATTTAAATATTTCCTCCAAAAATCTCTGTCCTAGGTCAGAAGGCCATCTGACTCTAGGACAAAAAAAGAAAACAAAAGAAAAGACACTATGTGCTTTTAAACAACTGAAATACATACTTTCTGTACCATAAAATTTCTAAGCTTTTTAAATAAGGTTAAACAATCTATAAAAACAATAAAGCAAGACAAACAAACACACAAACAAAAACTCTGCTATTATTTTTCTGAGTTCTTGTAGATTTCTGGGCCTTGTTTTTGTTTTTGTTTTTAATAATTTGCTGTTTAATGGCCTCTAGGAAAGAAGTGCTTATTCTCCAAATCAATGACTTTATAAGAAAAAATACTTATTAATTATTTCAGGTTGTCTTCATCCATCTGAACACGTGCGTGCGCACGCACGCACACACACACACACACACACACATACATTACTTATGAAATAAAGCCCTTTGTCTAAAAACTCTCAGCAACACTTCTATATAAGCCTGCTTAAAATTATCAGTATCAGACTTGGGTTTCTTAAACTTTAATATTCATTCAAAAAGGAAGATTGGCAAGGCCACTGCACCTTGTCCAGGCCCTCCTCCCAGCTGATTTAATGCAATTAAACCTTAAATGCTGAGGCCTCAGGGTTTTCATGAGAAACCAGGGTACGCAGGCTAAAACCTAAAAATTAGCATGGGTTCCACCTACACAGTAACAGGAAAGACGTTATGTATAGTGGGTAAAGGTCCCATACACGGTCTAATATGCCCATAAGAAACATTTGGTACAACACATACATTTTTTCATTACTGTGTGTCTTCTGTCATTTAATTTTTAGTCAAAAATTATATTAAAATTATGTTGGCTAAATGTAATTTAAAAATATTTAGCTCTTGACTTCTTCCCTCTTCCTTGGTTCTTGTTTTTTTTTTTTTTTTTTAAAAAAACAAAAACAAAACTCCATTCAAGGTCATGGATATTCAAAACTCTGGCTGAAATGTCAAGTTGTTGGGGTTTTTTCCTCTCAAGAGATGTAACACTATTGGAAAGATAAGGTGCAGGTGGGACTACTAGAATCTAAGCAAAATATTGCCTAAAATCTTGTAACAACAACAAACTAATAGTCTTAAAAAAACAAAGATAAGTAATCTTAGTTTGCTACTGCATGCCTATATGTAATTTAAAATCAATTCTTGTTATTTTTCTTTTCAGACACAGGTTACAAGAAGTATCAAAGAAATTTTGGGTTAACATAGATTTGTCTATGATAATTTATGCCCTAAAATCTTTAAATGATAATTAAAACTTTAATGCATAAAATATATTTAATAAATAAATTTATAAATGTATAAGGTCTACACTGGTTAATAATAACTGAATAAAACGTATGTTTAATTTTCTCTTTGTCTTTGTTAACTTTGTTAAGCTTTAGCAGTTTAGATAAACTGAGTCATACAAAAAACTATGATGTTATATAATTATACACTATAAAAACTAGTTTTTAAATATTTTAAATCATTTTATTATGGTTTTTAAGATATACATATATATTTCTACGCATGAATAAGACAAACTACATACAATAGGAAGAACAATTAGACATTCATGAGATATATGAATATCATATTCATAAAGACTTGGCCATTTGCATTTGTCAAGCACAAAGCAACCATCCTTCCTACTTTGTTGGGTTCAAATTTCTGAATGAAAATCAATATCAATATATCTCATCCCTATTAACTTAAATCATCTATCTAGATCTAAAAAAAAATCTTACCCCTAATCAACTAAACTTGATTGTAAGGCTAAACTATCTGGTCTTTAACTCTGTCAGAGACTGAGAAGGAATAAAAGTTAAATGCCTGAGTGAACTGGAATTGCAAGTCAGCGGCTTCCAAAATGAAAAAAATGACTGACAAAGTTTACTGTTTGAACAGTCATCCAATACTTCTATAATGTGGAGCATCATCTTCAGCCTTCTAGCCCATTATCTCTGCCAGACATATTTGATAGGCAGGAACTATTGAGGACTTGCTTACTCTGCCTTGTCAGAGTTCGGTTGTCGACTCTGTCTGCATCTAAGCTTGCCCATTTTTTTTTTTTGTTAGAATTCTGTCTGTGGCAGAAATGAGGACATTTTGCCCAATGGTTTGTTTGCCACATTTAAAGCCAAGTCCCTAAGGAGGTTCTTTGATGTTGATCATCTTCTTTGACGTAGGCTGGGTGTTGCCAGGACTTAACTTGTCAAAGAGTCTTTAGGATAAAGGGAACATCTTTAAATGCCATATTCTGTGGGCCTATTAGGCTTTTGAAGACATTATTTAACTATTTTACCTTATATATCTATAGAGTAATATATATCTGTTAGACCTAGGATATGTATTCTTGTGATAAAATTAGACTATTATTTGATATGACCATGAATTGCATAAATATACAAAATTCTATACCAATTAATTAAAAATAATTTTCTTTTTAGTAACAATTAAGGCCTTGAGTTAAGAAATAGGTTCAGTTATCTGCCTTTTGTTCAATACTCCCCCTATATTTCCCTTTCTTTCTTTTCAGCTCCTATCTCCTTATGAGAGAGAAAGATAAAGGTGAAGAGAGTCATTCCCGAGTCCAACCGAGGTTTCTCTTCTTGGTAGCCTGCTATCCTTCCTCTGAGTGCCACCAGGCCTCCCCATCCAGGCCTCCCCATCCAGGGGACATGGTCAAATATGAGGCACCAGAATCATGTGAAAGTCAGATTCCACTCTCCACTCAACTGTGGAGAATGTCCTGTCCATTGGCTAGATCTGGGTAGGGGTTCGAAGTTTATTGCATGTATTGTCCTCGGCTGGTGCTATAGTTTGAGCAGGACCCAGGGGCCACCCATCAGAATGGCTAAGATCAAACATTCAAGTGACACCACATGGTGGCAGGGATGTGGAGAGAAAGGAACACTCCTTCATTGCTGGTGGGAATGCAAACTAGTACAGCCACTTTGGAAATCTATCTGGTGCTATCTCAGAAAACTGGAAATAGGGCTTCCTCAAGACCCAGCTATTCCATAGGAAGCTGAAAATTGTCCTTCCAAGGTCTGAAAATAACTTTCATCAGAATTGCATTCTATATGTAGATGGTTTTTGGTAGGATAACCATTTTACTATATTAATCATGCCGATTCATGAGCATGGGTGATCTTTCCACCTTCTGATATTTTTTCCAGTTTCTTTTTTCAATATCTTAATGTTTTTATTGTATGAGTCTTTCATTTGCTAGGTAGAGCTTTCCCAATACATTATATACTATTTGAGGCTATTGTGAAAGTTATTTCCCTAAATTTTCTGTCTGTTTGTCATTTGTATATAGGAACACTACTGATGTTTTTGAGTTAATTCTCTATCCAGCTACTTTGCTGAACATGTCAATCAGCTGTTGAAGCTTTCAAGTGGAATTTCTAGGGTTTTGAACACTAAACTTAGAGGTAAGCTTCACCATTATTATAGAAGATATGGAAGTGAGAATCCTAGGAGTTTATGACATAGTATAAGAAATGGTTATCTTGTGTTAGAGGTTGGTCTCATGTATTTTTATGCTAATTACTGCTCACTGTCTCTGTGACCCACCTTGCCTATGAGCCTAACCTATTTGACGAATAAAAGACCACCATACCTGGGCAGAGCAAATGGGATAGGCATGGCTAAGGTTCCTGGTCTTGGGGAGACAGAGAGAATCTTGGAAAGAAGAGAAACCTGAGTAGAGGAAAAGAAAAAAGAAGGCTACCATGGGTGAGGTGAAGGAAAAGCACATGGCATGGATGGAGACTTAGCCTCGATGATGATAATTAATATGCATTTGGGATTATGGATGGAAGGTAGCTTGATAGAAATTATAAGAAGCAGATGATATGAGATTGGGACAGGTATTCCATACATGCCCCACTATAGGAAATAATTTAGGGGATTAATATCTGCCTTGCCCCAGGTTAACTAAGGCTATTTGAAACAGGTGTCTGTGTCTTGATTGATTGACAGCGGATTAGAAAATACTGCTGTAATAATGATTATAGGCCTGATAATAAATATTGTTAGACCATACTGGTAAATTAACAAGAATAATCTTGGTCAAAGGAAAATGATAAATCTAAGAAGAATCCCATCCAAAAAGAAAAAGAAAACATTCAGGAAATCTGAGAAACTATGAAAAGACCAAATCTAAGAATAACAAGAAGAGAGGACAAGGAAGAAACTAAGGATAATATCAGGAAAATATTTCAAAATTATAGAGGACAATTTTCCTAATGAAAAGAAGCAGGGTGTCTAACAAGGTACATGAAGCATATAGAACACCAAGTTGACTGGGCCAGAAAGAAATTCCCCACTACATGTAGTAATCAAAACACCAAATTGTACAGAAGAAGAAGAAGAAGAAGAAGAAGAAGAAGAAGAAGAAGAAGAAGAAGAAGGACAAGAACAAGAACAAGAAGTATAAGAACAAGCAAAAGAAGAACAAGAATAACTAGAATAAATAATAATAATGATGATGAAGATAGTAGTAATAATAATAATAATAATAATAATAATAATAAATAATAATAAGAAGAAGAAGAAGAAGAAGAAGAAGAAGAAGAAGAAGAAGAAGAGGAAGAGGAAGAGGAAGAAGAAAGAAGATTAAAAGATGCATGGGGTAAAGACCCAGTAACAAATATAAGCAGACCTATTAGAATAACACCTGACTTGCCTTTGAGGACTCCAAAAGCCAGAAGGGCCTGGGAAGATGTTATGTAAAGTCTAAGAGTCCACACATGCCATATTAGAATAACATACTCAGTAAAACGTTCAGTAACTAGAGCATAAGAAAAGAAGACTGTGGGACTCCTGGACCATGAATTGGCATGGCATGGGATTGCCGAGAAGGAATATGCTCAAACCTCAGAAATCCCACATTTGAGACTTAAAATCTCATTCTGAGAATGAAAAGTATGGGACAAAGCGCTCTCTCTCTCTCTCTCTCTCTCTCTCTCTCTCTCTCTCTCTCTCTCTCTCTCTCTCTCTCTCTCTCTCCCTCTCTCTCTCTTTCTCTGTTTTCTGTGCCTGTTTGAAGACTATGTGATCACAGCCCCATGGTTACAGGTGATCACTCAAGGTTATGGTTGTCAGTCACATGAGCTTATCTCCTGTTATATTTCCCCATGGAAATACAGCATTGCCACTATCCTATTTCCAGCCAATGACACACATTCATCCTCTAATTCCCTCTCACTGCCCAAGGTTTATAAGTCCCTGTTTCACATGAAATAAACAGAGAGCATCATGTGTTCCATCAATGATCTTCTGAGACTCGCTGTTTATTCTGGGTAGAGAAGAGCTACCTCCTCCCTGAAGAATCTTCCACTGGTACTTGGTTTGATTGCTGGTTAGGAAGCCAGACCTTCAAGAAAACTTCTAGCCCTGCAATTTTTCCAGGTGGTCAGAATATTCTCCACAGTTGAGTGGAGAGTGTGATACGACTTTCTCACGTACTCTGGTGCCTCACATTTGACCATGTCCCCTGGAGAGGGAGACCTGGTGGCACTCAGAACTCAGAGGAAGGACAGCAAGTAGCCAAGAAGAGACTTGATACCCTATGAGAATATATAGGGGGAGGTAATCCCCCTCAAGAACAGTCATAGGGGAGGGGAATAATGGGAAAATGGGGGGGGGGAGGAATGGGAGGATACAAGGGATGGGATAAACATTGAGATGTAACAAGAATAAGTTAATAAAAAAAAAGAAAAAAAAAGAAAAAATAAAAAATAAAAAAGAAAAAAGAAAACTTCAAGGAAACATTATCTCTACAATTATACTTTCATAAATGAATGAATAAAGGTCACAAACATGACCTAGAATAAGCTCTCTTTCTTAAAACGACTAGGTACTTGACCTGAAATATCTTTGGCAAGATGTCAATTTTTTTGAGTACCTAGAAAGTTATTACCTAGCCAACATAGCATAACAAAGACTTCAAACATTGGTTTTTTGATTTCTTGATTTTTTGTTTGGATTGTTTTGTTTTATAATCACATTCATGTTTCATTATATTATTCTAAACTCACTGGTGTATAACAATTGTTTGAAAGAAGAGTAACTTTGACCTCCAAATCAGACTTTGATATTATTTATGGTGTTCTTAAACAACATGATCATATGCATAGAAAGTCCTAGATACAGTGAATAATTACAAACGTTGCATAAGATAAGCAAAATAATAAAATTTAAAATGCATTTGTAAGCCTGAATTCATCTTATAAACATTTAATAAAATTCCATTTATAAAATATTTTAGTACTGATTACTTGGTACTTATTCTACTTGACATATGTTCACACAAGTGAGGACAGGCATAGGTTTATGCGTAACACAGACACACTCCAAAATGACAGTAGGACAGGCATAGGTTTATGCGTAACACAGACACACTCCAAAATGACAGTAGGACAGGCATAGGTTTATGCGTAACACAGACACACTCCAAAATGACAGTCACTGGGAATCCATTGTAAAGAAAGCTGTTGACTTAGTGTCTACATCCTGGTTTAAAGATGCCTCATAAGTTAACTTCAAAATCATGTGATACAAAGGAAAAGAGGGTATTTTTAGGGCTTCCTGAAAAATTTAAAGGGCACTGATCCTGTTCAACTGATCCACAAGTTCAAGATCTACTTGTATCCTATCTCTCTTAAAAATTCTATCATGTTGGGAATGAAGTTTCAATCTGTGTATTTTTAAAGACTGGACATAAAATGCAGCTAGGTTTAATGTCACCCTTAACTTAAGGTTTTCTGTCCATCTAAAGATACCATGCTAACAAGGTAAAGGAATTTCTTAGACAATGAGGATGTTTTATTACACATGTGATCAATAGAGGCAGAAATCTAGAATATATAATGAAAAGTAACTTCAAAATAAAAGTCGTATCTCATTTGTAAAGTAAACACTTAAAGAAAGATATTATGTGCATTCTCCATATACACAGAGCAATTAAAGTGGAAGAATGAAACATCTGTATTGTAGTTGAAGCAATAGGAAAATGAATGATAAATAGATGAATATTGGATAGATTGTTATGGACAGGTTCAAACAAAATACTGATATGCGTATATGTTAGATATATATATATATTAAAATTAACAAGTCAAGTCTCCAATCAATGATCATAAACAAATAATAGTCAGTGTAGAGTTCAGACTGATACTAAGCATAAAGAAAATGGAGACAAAATTTTTTTTAAAAAAGCTTAGTTATATGAAAGAAATACTATTATATAGAGGCTAGGAGAAATAGCAGTCATTAAGAATTTTAAAATTAATAATCAATGTTGAAGAAAATATATAGAATAATTTAAGTATAATAAGCCAAGATTTAGCCATTCAAAGAAAAAGACACAGCAAAAGGGAAATATGGTGCACAAGCTCATTAGCAAGGGGAAATGTTCAAAACCAGAACATTAGCCTGAAATGTGTTGAATTTAACAGGATATTTTAAAAGATGATATTATAAAAAGTCATTAGCAGTTCAAATACTAAGGGCAATTAGGCATTCTCATTTATAAATTAAATTTTGAGGTATATAACGTGAAATAAATTTATTAAGGCATTATAACCTTAGAGATAGTTTGTGATAATATTAGAATCATTAGAAAAAGAACAGTGAACTAATTGACTAAACACAGACATATAGGAAAACAATTAACCGCAATAGGATATTGATACTTACAACTTGAATATTCGTCTTTGTGCTAATTATGTATATGTGTGTGTTCTTGTGTGTTCTTGTTTGCTGGCATGCCCACATGAGTGCAGATGCTCTCAGAGGCCAGAGACATTGACTTCTGGAGGCTGTTTGCTGTGCCCCATGATGGGTACTAGGAATACAACTCATGTCCTCTAAAACAATAGTGCATGCTCCTAACCGCTAAACCATCTCTACAGTTCATGGTTCTTCTAATTTAACTTATAAAAAGAAATCACTTTTATATGTATTCCAAATTGTTCACAAATGTGTAATTGTATGTTAATATTTACGTAGAGTTCGAAGGCCAACATTTCACAGCATTTTGAAGAAAAAAAATGGATGAGTTCCTGCATATAGGGCCTTAAGATGAATATTTTAATCTATAGACTACTGGTCATGAGAATTAGAATTATTCAAGTAAAAGATATTTGCCTCCTCAGGCATTTTCACTCACTTGCACTTAAACTCCATCACATACATAACTTTTTTTTTTTTTTTTAAAGAAAACTCTATTGGTTATTTTTACCTTCATTTTTCTAGATTTCTTATTACAATTTATTCACACATTACATCCCAGTTGTAATCCCATTGCTCTTATCTTCCAGTTCCCACCTTCTCCCCATCTTCTGCCCAATTCCCCTTTCCTAGACCTCTGACAGGTGCGGTCCTCCTCCCCCACCTTCTGACCACAGCCTATCAGGTCTCATTTGGATAGTCTGCATACCCTTCCTGTGTGCCCCAACAGGGCCTCTGCACCAAGGGGCAGTGATCAAATCACAGGTAACAGAGTCCTTGTCAGAGGCAGTCCCCCACTGTGCCCTCCCTTTCTTCATGTGACGAATGAGTGGCACATCAGCAGGTCCAGGTTCTCTGCTGGCAATATCCTTGGTTGGTGCATCAGTTTGTTCAGGATCCCTGGATCCAGAGCCACCAGCCTTGGCCATCTCCTTGTGGTGCTCCTGACAACCCTCCCCGGTCCTTCAACCCCTCAACCCTGCCATACAGCACATATATAACTTAAAAACACAAAGAGTTAAACTGAAAAAAAAAAAAACGCTATCAATCTGACTCTTGATTTGGTTACAGTTTTTTGTTTGTTTGTTTGTTTGTTTGTTTGGCTACTTTAAGGGCATATTATGGAGTAAACTTTAGGAAAACAAGGTGAATTAGCAATAAGACAATCAGAATTTATGTCTTACCCTACTCTAAACAGATATATGTATGTTAACTATATATAGAAAATGAATTTCTAACTCCTTACAATAAGATAAATGGAAAATAATGCATTGGTAACAATCTAATAAATCATAAATAGTTTTTAAATAGTAAAATGGGTAGCTATATTAAATATACATTATAAAAGTCTCTACACAATAAGTATATGAATAAATGGATAATCCATAGGAAAATAAATGAATAGATAATCCATACAGAAGATAGTATATTAGCCAGAGTTGTCACCAATAGAATAAATATATACTAAGTGATTATTCACAATGGCTTATAGAAAACAGTTTGTGTAGTCCTAAAATGGCTATCTTCACATTGAAAAAACCCAGGGATGTTTACCATATGTCCTGGCACACCTAATCTTTTATTTATTTATTTATTTATTCCATGCTAAAATTACAAGTATTGTCTTGTCCCTTTCTCACATCCAAATCAACACGTATTGTCGTTTGTTTACCATAATGTGACTGTGGTAAGATGAAATCTTATAGTAGTTTAAATGCTCTACCATAGTAGAACTGGTATATTTTTCCCAGTTGGTAGGCAGCCTCTCCATGCAAATTATATTGTCCTTTGATGTGCAGAAGCTTTGTAGTTTCCTGTGATTTCATTTGTCAATCATTGATTTTAATGCCTGTACTACTAGGAGATATTCTGAAAGTTCCTTACTGTGTCTAGGAGTTCAAAATTAACCTGTTAAGGTACATCCACTGATGAAATAATGGGGTGAAACTTATTGGAGTAGAAAAATGTTTACTGATATAGCCCTATGCTACAGGATGGAACCTGTATCTAGCTCCACTCTTAAACTGAAGAAACTGAGCCTGCAAATGTCATAGGTTCTAAAGAAGAACTTGCTACTACTTTTTTGGTGTGACATTTTCAAATACATATGTGTGTTAATTTCTTGGAAAGCATTACCCGGTTTTGTTATTTATTTTTATTACCTAGATTCTGACTTAAATGCTTTGTAAGAGTAAAAACAGCATAACTATTTGAAACATATAAATGCTCCTTTGTGCTTTTTCTGTAACTCTGGATACATCACAGTCCATATCTCTCTGTTCTTCATAAGTCACTACTGTCATCTGCGATGCACTTACCAACATCATACTGGCTCCACCTTTAAGATGCTTCAAATAGGGGCTGGAGAGATGGCTCAGCAGATAGGAGCACTGACTGCTCTTCCAGAGGTCCTGAGTTCAATTCCCAGCAACCACAGGGTGGCTCACAACCATCTATAATGGGTTCTGATGCCCTCTTCTGGTTTGCAGATGTACCTGCAGGCAGAGCACTGTATATATAATAAATATAAATAAGTAAATATTTTTTAAAAAGATACCTCAAATATGACTTCAGATCCTAGTGTTATCGATGATTCATCTCTTGCATATTGCACACTGGTAAAACCAATTTGAACTATCTGCATTGCAATTTTAAATATTTCTCCCCAGCTACAAAGATGACCATGTATCTCCTTTTGAGGTCACTAAAAAAAAAAAAAAAAAAAAAAAAAAAAAAAAAAAAAAAAACGATTGTTTTTCCTGTTATTTCCTTATTTAAAAAATAATATGGTTTTGTCTGTTCACTTTAAATACTCTCCTGTAGTTCATGTTGAGCAGCAGAGCCACACTGCACTGCCGGTGTCTCCTTCATCTTCCTCTTATCTTAGACTCAGCATGATGCTCTGAGCCAGATATGTTTTCTCCATGGTAGGAGGCTATATGAATGTACAATGCTGTTCTCCTTCTTCCTCTTGTTTGGCAAGGACTACACACACACACACACACACACACACAATTGTCAATTACTCAAAGTCACCCTCTTCCACTCATAGCCATTAATTTGTTGTTTAGTTTTCCATAGCACTGCATCACAACGGGAATTATATATCTTACTAATGATGTGTATACTGTCTATTTTGCTTAGCACAATATAAGACTCTCAGGAACAGAAATGATGTCTGCTTTATTCTCAGCCTTGCCTCCAGTGAGTAAAAAATTACCTAATACTAGCTAAATGTCTGCTAGTTTTTTCCAATGATAAGTGAATATTGCTTAATTTAGACACTAACAACGGAATTGTAGACAATTTATTCCTATGGAAAAATAACAATTAAGTTGATTTCATAGATTTTTCCCTTTAGGAAGAAAGAATTATTAATATATCCTATTTTTATAAAGAGACTTTTAACTTCAGTTTGCAAATTTCAAGCTGAGTTAAACCTGTATTTGTATTGCTGCTGTACTTGATGGGCCTTTTGGCCAATTTTGAGGACCACTGATTCATAGTGTAGTTTAACTAAATCAGAGGAAGCAAACTACAGTTGCTTTGTGCATGACCAATGTATTGCTTGGCAGTAATTCATCAGCAGTAGGCAAAGCCACCCACTGCTTCAAGAGCACAGCCGTCGCTTTCTGTTACTGCAATCACTTTATTCCAGAGCTTGGCAGTGACGGATAAGTACATCAAAAGATTGAGAATTTTGTGCAGTGAGATTGTAGACCAGCCTTTCAAATAGCTACCTGTCTTTTGCAATGAGAGCTTGTCATCTAAGTACTGCTCAGTGATAAATAATGAAGAGTGAGGTCCATTTTCTCTGTGAATCAGTGTGTCAGTTTAGAGAGTGTCACCTAATCATTTGATCCAGGTTTATCAAGGAGAGTGGATCATAGATTGCATTCATTCTGGTGTTAATTATAGTCATAACTTGTGATTACCTTCTCAACCCCAGTTAAAACTGGTTGTTTCTGTTTTGCCAATTTTCCACTTATAAAATGTGTGCACAGTTGTAATCCAAAATATATTAACAGAGCTGGTACAGGCAAGTAATGAACAAGCAGCTTGTTATTAATGGAACATGGGCCATATCCAAGCCTGTGATAACTACTAATCATAATCCTGGCCAAAGAAACCTGTGTTCCCAGTATTTGTATCTGTCATTAATCTGCCAAATCATGAATGTATGAAATTAGGAAAATGCAAAAGCAAGACAAAAACCACAAAGGAAAAAGCATTATGAAGCCCACATCTTACTTTTAGCATAATATGCTGTATTCATACCCCGATATAAGCCTTGAGTGAGGAAATTTAACTCTTTTCTTTCATATGAAAGTATTAACTTTCCTTTTATAAAAGAAAGGTGCTCTTATTGATGAATGCAGATGTCTGGAGATTCCAGGACAGGGCAGCAGTGTCTGTGTGTTCTGCGGGGTTGTGTGTCTATGTTATAGCAAGGCAAAAGAACCATGGTAGAACACTTAGAGAGGAAACTCAAGGGCCAAATTTGCCCTTTTAATAACAACACACCATAGAAAGTACTAAAAAGGGTCCTGCAAGACCACCTTCTTCTGAGGAAATAAGTAGATGAACTCAGATCCCCCAGCCCAGCCCAGCTGTGTAGCAGACAGACAATTGCCTACAGCCTCTGCTCCTTCTCTGCTGCAATCCCTTGCTAACATCTGGTCTTTTCTTTGTTTGATGGGAAGTTTGTACCTTGGTTTCTGTTGCCCTCTCCAGTTCTTAAGAAGATGTGCTGAATGCAGGGAATTCTTTTGACATCCTGCTAGGTGTGGCGCAGGGGAGTCCCTTGTATGATGTGTTTCTAAGTATTCAAAGCTGATTCATAGGAATGGGGATAGAGTAGAAGGGAAAAGCTGGGAGGTACACAGGAAGGAAGAAGACAGCACACTCAACCAGGATCTCCTTAGTCTTGTGGGAATGGAAGAGGGGAGAGAAGAGGAAACAACAGGCATTCTGCTATAGATGTAAGGATGAAACTGTAGAGTTGTATTTGGAAGAAAAGGGGGAAACAGACACTGACGGTCCCCTATCTGCTTCATCAGCCTACTTGTTCCTTGGGTAGGCTTGTCTAGTGGATCTCCAGGGAATGGCCTCTTGAATTGGGACATAAGACAAATGGATGGTTAGGAAGAATGGTTGGAGACATTAAAGGGAAAACTCAAACTTGAAGATGATGTCCCAATCCTGCCAAACAAAAGTAATATATAATCTAATGCTAGTAAATAAAAAGAGGGAGGAACTCAGACCATAAGAACGAGATAACATGACTCAACAAAGACTGTTCATGAATGTCTTTCAACATCAATGGTCTCAATTTCCCCAATAAAGACACAGACTAACAGAATAGATGCTATAACAGTACTCATCCCTCTGCTGTATCTAAGAAACACACCTTAACACCAAGAATTGATATCACTTCAGGAGAAAAATGATGAGAAGATATTTTAAGCAAATGGACTTAAGCCAAGTATGGTGGTGTGTGCCTTTAGTTCCAGCACTCCAGTGGCAGGAGTAGGAGGGTCTCTATTAGACTAAATTCAGCCTTGTCTGCAAAGAGAGTTCCAGGACAACTAAGGTTTCACAGAGAAACTACGTCTCAAAAAAAAAAAAAAAAAAAAAAAAAAAAAAAAAAAAAAAGATTATCTGATAAAATAGACTTGAAACAAAAATTAATCAGAAGTCTTAGGTGAGGACATACTCTTCAAAGAAAAACTTGCCAAGAAGATGTTGCAATTCCTAACATCTATACACCAAAACACAAGGACATAAACAAAGCAACTACAGCTTATATCACATACTGACTTTACACACTGATAGTGAGATACTTCAATACTCCAGTCTCACCAATAGCAGTGTTATTTAGACAAAAACTAGAAATAAAAATACTGAAGCTAACTGATAACATAAACCAAATGGACCTAAGAGATGTTTACAGGGTATTTTATCCAAACACAGAAGAATACTCTTTCTTTTCGTAAACCCATGGAACTTTCTAAAAAATTGACCACATACTCAGAAACAATTCAAGCCTTAAAAGCTACAAGAAACTTGAAATGGTATGCTGCATGCTATCTGGCCAACACACATTAAGGCTCATTATGAACCACAACTGCAAAAATAAGAGTGAGGGGATAACAATCGAGACATAATGTAAATAAATTGTAATAAAAATTCTGAAGATTAAATAATCTCACTTTTTAAAAAGTTTCAGAGAGATTAGGAATGCAAGGAACATACCCCAACATAATAAAAGCAGTTTACAGAAAGCCAGAGTCAAAATCTACTAAATGGAGAGAAACTCAAAAACAATTCCACTAAAATCAGGAATATGAAAAAGTTGTCCACTCTCTCCATAAATATTCAGTATGATACTTGAAATCATTGTAAGAACAATAAGAGAACTAAAGGAGATCAAGTGGACAAAATTGTAAAAGGAGAAGTCAAAGTATCCTTATTTGTAGATGATATGTTAATATACATAAATGACCCTAAAAGTTACACTGGAGAATTCCATCAGCTGATAAACAGATTTAAACACTCCCTCATCCATCCATGAGTATATATTCAATTTCCCTTTCTGAGGAAGCTATTTCCCTCACCTTCAGTCCCTTACTCTGTATATAACCACTGTGGTTCTATAGATTGTAGGTTGTTTATCTTTGACATAATAGTTAAAATCCACCTGTAAGCTAAGAAATACCAAAATCCTTTTTCTAGGTCTACATTACCCCACTCAGGATGATGTTCTCTCTAGTTTCACCCACTTAACTGTAAAATTCATGATTTCATATTGTTTAATGGCTTGTTACAATTACCTTATTTGTATGACCTAAGAAGCCAATAACTGATACAATAAGACTGTTGTGTATGTTAAAGCTGTAAGGACTACGACAGGCAGAATCTAAACTAATCTAAACTAGTAAACTAAAATAAACTACTCTAACCCTATGTCCTCATAACCTACATATATCCCTAATTGATCCTCCTCGGGCAGCTTCTCTCCACCAACTGTCTACTCTCTCCTCCCCAGCTTCTCCTCTTCAACCATCAACTCCTCACTCTGGGCTCCTCTTCCTGGAAGCCCCACCTTCCAGTTCCTGTGCTTCTGCCCAGCTGATTGGCTACTGCTACATCACTCATGGCATTCCTCCACAGCTGAATACTCTGTTATAGTTATCCATTCACCTAATGACAGACATTTATGTTCGCTTCAGTTTCTGGATATAATAAATAGACCAGCAATGGACAAGGTTGAAGTGTCTCTGTAGTACGACGGAGCATATCTTGGGTACTTGACTGAGAGTGGCATAGCTGGATCTTGAGGAAGATCTATTCTCAGTTTCCTGAATAATCACCACCCTGACTTAATTTCCATGGTATCTGTATGAGTATATACTCTCACCAACAAGTGATGTATGTTTCCCTTACCGCACATGGTCACCAGCATGAGCTGTTACTTAGTTTATTAATCTTAGCCTTTCTAACTGGTGTAAGATGAAATAATCAAGTAACTTGATTTTCATTTCCCTTTTGACTAGAGGTGTTAAACATTTTCTGTTTTTTGAAGGTTTTTTTAAATTGCCACTATTTATTTGTTCATACATTGATATGTATGTATGTATGTATGTATATATCAGTTATATTTTTGTTTTATGCTATATTTCTTTTTCCTTTAAAAAGGTAATTATTCACTTTACATCACATTTATAGCCTCCTCCCAAGGCAGCTCAACCAGAGGGAAGTGATGGAAAAGCAGGGAATAAAGCCCAAATCCAAGTCAGCCCATGTTCCCTTTACTAGGGGACTCATATGAAGACCAAGCTGCCTATGAGATACATCTGTGTAGAGGGCCTAGGTCCAGTCCATGAACGGTCCTGGGTTGGATGTTTAGTCTCTACAGGTCTCCCTGGACCCTGGTATCGTTTTTTAAAGTGCTTCTCAGCCATTAGAATTTCCTCTATAAGAGAAACAAGTGCTCTTAATGGCTGAGCCATCTCTCAAGGCCCAAAACACAACACTATTAATGATAAATAATCTATATTTCATTCACATTGACAAAATTCAACTTTTGTATTTGATTAGCAATTTGTAAAACAAGTAATGTGACATTATTTTCTGAATTTTTACTTGTAAAAGATGATAGAACATATTTTGAATTGTAGAACTAGTTTTAAAAACTTGTGCCATTCATCTCCAGTAAGAACCAATCTCTAGACACGCTCATTCTTATATACATGAAATCATTTATGCAAGGTGATGAAAAAATACTGAACCAAAATTAATTTTACTATAACCTGGGCCTCATTTGTATGGATGAAATATTTCTTTATGCTTTTAAAATTATAATATACCTTGTATCAAGAACTTTTACCTTTAAGCAAATTTCATTTACCTCATCTCTTCCATCCACAATTCTTTGAAAACTATCAGCAATTGAATTGGCACGAAATTTAACATTAAATTATCCCCTGAAATAGAAAACAAGGTAAAGAAGTCTGCTTCACCCTTGAGCTTAGAACAGTGCTTACCATACCTGTTTGTCTCATGGTTCCCTGCCCTGATAAGAGTTAGTGGATTACTGTCTTCTCCATACAGTTATACAGATCCTTTGTACTGTTTTTCTACCCATGCCTTAGAGAAATACAGAATGAGACTCTTACAATGGAAGTTAATTTGTCTGGGCACATCATCTAGGTGTCCTTTTATTACAAGGCACAGATGGCTTTCACAGTTCTTACTCTTTCAGCATCCCACTTATAAAACACACTTCAGTGATTTCCCAGAGATGATGGCCCTGTGCTGAGAATTTCAGGCAAATTCTGCTTGTGTTGTATTCTATCGTATCTGTATTCAAAGCTTATTCTTATAGCTCAAAGTTAATTGAAATGCATATACACATAAATGTTTGTGTCATATATGTGACACTAAGATAGATAAATATGACAAAATGGAAAAAAGAGAGAGGAGAAAGAAGCAAGTCAACCATTATGCTGGGGAAAATAAGCCTGCGGAAGAGAAGCTTTTCGAGCTGTGTGTTTCACGTTCTCATTTCAGACTACAGCATGAACTTAAGAAATTTGATTTCTGCTTTCATGGTTTAGATAGTGATGCATTTCCATAACACTAACAATTAGCGTGGTACAAAGCAGATACTATACCATCTATTATCTTGGAATTTACAATCAGGAAGTGTGTAGTTGGCACATAATGACTTCCTCAAAGTGTCGGGACCCTGATCCTCAGACCCAGTGACTATGTGACTATTCCATAGTGAAAGAGACATTGCTACTGAGATGCATTTGCATTAGCTTGGAGTGCCAATATGATTTCAGGAATCCTTCACAGGATGAAACATTTCTTTGCTCCAGCAAGGAGCATGAGTCTAAAGAAAAACACACAAATCGCAGCAAGAAAGGAATAGCCAGATGACCTTGAAGGTAGTAGATGCGGTTTATGAACAAAGTATGTGGAAGCTTCAAAAAGCTTGGAATGACTTCCATTTGGCAGCAGATACTAAGTCCAGTGAGGTCCTATAATTGACCTGAACTTTTTCCAGGGCAGTATAATAAACTAGCATAGCCATGTACATAGCCTGACTTTGAGTGTCTTCAGATCTTTAGTTCTATAGAACTGCAAGACAATAAATACACTTCAAGAGGAAGCTTCTGTATCTCTGATAATAAGCCACAGCAGTAACAGTGAGCTAAGAGCACTCGTTTTCTGTGCTTCCTGCTCTACCCATGCCACCAGGAAGCAAATATCGTAAAAAACAAGTCTGAATACTAAACTTGACATAATTAGGAAAGTCACAAATGATTGATAGAATAATTAGCCTGACGTGTTATGTAGGGGGTATTCCATAAAGTTAGAAAACATCTGGATATTAAAAAATCATAGATAAATGAGCAGGCAACAAAGTGGTCTTGATTTAAATAGTTTGTAACTCAGAATGGTGAAGTACTTGCTCAGAAGATGTGACGGCTCATCTCCATTGTTCATCACACTGGGTCTAGGGTTGGACATGTACAAGCATCTTTGACAGATATTTTAGAGAAATGTTTTATTTCATTTCTTTGGTTTTTGGTATTATAATTTAATTACAGCCGGGCATGGTGGCGCACGCCTTTAATCCCAGCACTCGGGAGGCAGAGGCAGGCGTATCGCTGTGAGTTCGAGGCCTGCCTGGTCTACAAAGTGAGTCCAGGATGGCCAAGGCTACACAGAGAAACCCTGTCTCGAAAAACCAAAACAAACAAACAAGCAAACAAAAACAACAAAAACAAAATAATTTAATTACAACATTTCTCCCTTCTCCTCCCTCCAAATTTTCTGATACACAACCTCTCACACATCTTATAATCCATGGCCTCATTTTTAAAACCTAACTATTATTTCATGCAGACAATACACTGGTTCAGACTTTATAATATCACACACACACACACACACACACACACACACACACACACACACACACACACCTTCAAGACTGGCCTTTTGGCACTGAAACACCAATTGGTGTACTCTTCTCTCGGGAAGACTACTTCTCCCCTTCTCAGCTGTACTTAATTGTCTATAGTTCTTTGTGTAGGTTAAGGCCTTGTGAGCTTTTGTCCATTCAGTTTGGCCTGTTTGTTGGTGCAATCCTTTTTCAGTTCACATTTGGGAAATCATAATGGTGAGATTTTATGGAGTGTAGTACTAACGTGTAGTACTAAACAACTGACAAATGCTGGGGAGGTTGTGGGGAAAAGAGATCATTGTTGTTGGAAACACAAAATGATGCAGTCACAGGGAAATTTGCATTTTGAGTCCTCAAAAATTAAAAATATATCTACCATATGGCATTCTACTCTATAGATACTTGCTCATCCATGTTTATTGCTGGCCTAGTCACAATAGCTAAGAAAGGATAATACACCCATCAATAGATGGGTGCATGAAAATGTGGTCCATACACACAGTGGAATAGTAGGCAATTGTAAAGAAAAATGAAAAGTCCTATGCAAGCAGCCAAGGGAGTGAAGTAATGTTAGGACTGACCACCTGTGATGTCTATGAACCCTGTCAGTTGCCAGCATGGCAAAATGTCAATTAAATTGCAAAAAATAAAAATTAAATGTTAGTGGTAACCTAGGCAGATTTCAGGCCCACTGACTGGCACCATGCCTACTGTTAGAAACCTAGCCACCTACCCAGGGCGAGTGATGTCATGGATCTTAGAATAGAATATACTACTACTGCTTTTCTAGGCCAGCATCATTTCGTACCCCCAACTTGAATCCTATCCTCATACACACAGTAAATAGAGCTATGACTCTTCATCAAAGAAGATTCTGGATAAATTGGACAGAAAGGTCAGTGTGCTGTGGGAAGCACAACTTCACAGAGGTGCAGATATCAGATATCCTCAATACAACTTCTTTATCTGCCACTCAGGAAGGACAACAAACAGAAAAGGCCATGGGAAGACTATAAAAAGTAAAATATTACGAAGTCTACCATGTGACTAATTGTATAAGCTACACACACACACACACACACACACACACACACACACACACACACACACACCATAGACAATGCCAATATCAACAGACATTCTAGAAGGAAGGGGAAGGGGACAATCTCATGGGGTGCCACCCCTAGACAAAGAAGAAGGGGTGACTGATGACTTCTGAAACAGAATCACCATTTTCCAGGCATGAGCCTCCAATTGATTATCCAGTACAAAGTAGTTATCCCTGAAATCATACCTATACTAACAAAAAAATGGAAATAGCAAGTTGTATTTATGTATTAGTCAATAAATACATGCGATATGTATATATTAATTAAATTTATCAAGGTAAAGCAAAGAAATCAAATAGTAGTTTAAGATAAAGAGCCTTTTAGTTTGAGAAGTAGATGTGAGTTGGGTTTAGAGGGAAAAAAGGAAGGGAAAAAGAAAAATTGTCCTATAAGTATAGTCCACCAAAAAACATATATGGCCCAAAGAGATTTATTGTGGGGAAGGAGGAGAAAGAGAGAAAAAGGAGGGTGCCTATGACATTGAGAAGCAAAGAGAGAGTGGAGAGAGAGAAAGAGAAAGGTAGAGAGAAAATGTGGAACTGGGAGGGAGTAGGAGTCCTTTTACACACACCTGGAGGTGGCAGTTGATGATGTCAGAGGTTGCTAGGCAACCTAGAAGCAGGGTGGTGGGAACGCATAACAACTATATTATAATTAAAGTGTAAAAAATAAAGTAATATTGCAAATAAATATTTTAAATGACAATTATCTAAGTGCACTAGGTTCCCTTAGAAATGCAGTCTTTGCCTCTTATTTATGTTTTTTTATTTTTAAGATGTGTATGAGCATTTATTCCCAACAGCTTAGTAATGAAATATCTTTGTAAAGAACAGTCATTTGTTTCCACAATCCCAAGTTTTGGTCCATTCACCACATTTCATACATAGACATGAGCTGTTCCTCCTAACATTGCAACAGGACTGGACAACATCTAGTCCTTGGTTATTGGTCATTCATAAAGGCTTGTTCTCTTACTGCGTGTTTTTATTGCTGTGATAAAAGCATCTTAGCCATAAACAACATGGGGAGCAGATGTTTTCTTTTGCTTCCACTTTCACACCACAGCTCATGTAGGAATGAAGGGCAGGAGCAAAAGGCAGGAAGCTGGAGGCAGGAAGTAACACCTGGAGAAATCTTGCTTACTGGCTTGCCCCTCATGGCATGTTCAGCCTGGCTTCTTGTACAATCTAGTGGTAGCAGTGCTCACAGAGAGCAGGGCCCTCTCACATCAATCATTAATTGAGAAAATGTTCTACAGACTTTCTAACAGGCCAGTCCTATGGAAGCATTTTCTCGATTATAGTCTTTCTTCCCAGATGAGGCTAGTTTATGTCAAGTTGACATAAAATCTAGCTAGAATGCCTGTCTTCTCTGTCCCCTTTCTGGCATCTGAAACATCTTGTTTTCCTTGGTTTTGTCTTAAATAGAAACAAAAATGTCTGCCATTCATTCCAGCAAGACTATCGCAATCCCTTGAAAAATAAACATTTATTTGAATTCACATACCATGACATATTTCAGTCTTTCTTAGCAGGCTCTCATTAGGCTCCACACTTCTTAGTTATAGTGACTTGAGGATATAGGATATTTATTCATCTATAATTACTGAACTGTTATGCAACACTAAAACAGGCACAGGCTAGATTTGTAACAGTTTTTTTTTTTTTCTGAATATTTTTTCCAGGTCTGAAACATTCAAAGATAGCAGAAGGACTAAGGAATTTAAAGAAAAGCTTAACTAAAGCTGCAGAGGAGGGAGAAGTCATGTTTTTCAGGAATGCGGAGAAAAAGGCACAGTTTGCTCACTGAAACAGCCCCTTAGCAACAGGGCTCAGGAGGAGGAGACTAGGGGGAAGGTGTGACTTGCAGGACACTTCATTTCTATGTAGACTGGAGCCACATTCAATGACCATAAAGCAATGGCATTTTAAAATAACTCTGAACAAAGGCATTAGTTTGTAGATTATTATCTTTAAATTTATTACAACTGGAAATATTTGATATACAAATCAAGGAGGAAATATTAACTACTATGATAAACATCTTTTTAATGCTCAAAGTGCATTCGTCCTCACTGCTTTACTCAATTGATGGTTCTTTGTTGGAAAGTTCATGAGGCGTGGAGCCCAATTCACTTAAATGAATGTGTTGGGTCTTGTCACTAGGGATTTGTATTCTTAAGATTGATGCTCTGAGCATTAGCAAAACTTATTAGTGGTTTCTATAATGCAGCTCTGTTTTTCACAATAATAAATTACCCTTAATTTAAAGTTGTGACAAACTTAATCTGCTGCAGAAGCCCGGTCATAGATTTGCTTTAATGATTACTTACCTCATTCCTTTGTTTCTGTGGTGGAAATTTATCTTTTATTCTTTCAGTTTATCTGAGTTCAACTTCGGCATTGTTAACTATTGTGACATTGTTTTAAATCTGCATTACTTTATGGCTCTCATATCATGGTGTTGTTTATCTTATTGTGAATTTCCACCACAAACCTAAGTAGAATTAATCACCCTCATATGTGGCCTGTTAGTTTGAATAATTGTATATATTTTAAACAGGAGGGAAACTAGTTCTAAAGCTTTTCTCTAGAGTATTCACTTCACAGTCTTTTTTAACACATTTTATTTTAATATTAATGAAAATACAAGTGAGTTTTTATCACGTGTAGGAAATCCCAAATGATATTTATTATCACTTTTATGCCTTCTATAAACTATCTACATTTAAAAGTTGACCATAAGATTATCACAGTGTAGGGATTTACTCTCATACAAAGGAAGCGAAGTCTCGTCATTGCTTATATTTTCACACTGATGGTCATTAGTAGAGATATGTGTAATGAACTTGTAATATGACTTTTGTTAGGAGATTTAAATAATTCATTGCATTTTCAACCTCTTTATTCCCACTTTCATGAATCAAGGAAAAAAGTATTCATTAATAAAAGTCAGATAAAATAAACACAAAAAAAAAGAACAACAGCAAAACAAAGGAGCAAACAAACAAACTCTAGTCCTGAGTAAAAGATTAAGAAGAAGCAATTGAAACATCCACCTGTGACCAATTTTCTCCACCTACCAAAGGAAAGCTATGCTTCTTCACAGACAGAAAGTCTCTTCAGCCTTCAGTGATACTAATGGTTTCTCTTCTGGAACACAGCTTGGTTCTGGCAGTACCATCAAAGAAAAGAAAAAATTATTATAACTTTTGTCTGAAGCAGGTGCAGTGTAAGCTAGACTCGCCTTACTCTTAGATTCTACAAATCTGTCTGAGTGAAGGGGTATTTTACAACCTGTTGATGAGCAACGAATTGGTTGTGACATGTGAATTAATGGTTTGCTCAAACTGAATAAGATATACATAAGAGTATTTCAGAGTTCTTCATGAGTTTGACTATCAAACATTTCCCTCATAAAATGCTTAGAAAGATAAGCAATTTGGACCTAGGCCCCCTGCATATATGTAGCCGATGGGCATCTTAGTCTTCATGTGAGTCACCTAGTAAGAGGAACAGGGACTGTCTGTGGCATGGACTCTGTTGCCTGATTGTCCATCACACTGGTGGGACTGCCTTGCCAGGCCTCAGTAGATAAGGATGCACTCAATCCATGCAACTTGACATGCTACGTGTGTTGGTAGTTTATGTGTGCATGTTTGTGGGGGTTGTGGGATCTTTTTTTTTCAGAGGTGTAGGGGAGGGAAGAAGAGAGAGGAGGAGAGAAGGGAGCAGGCTATAATCAGGATGTAAAGTGAACACACACACACACACACACACACACACACACACACACACACACACACACTGGAGGTGGAAGAAAACAAAACCTATATTACATCTTACCTGTTTAGTGCTCTGTGGTTGATTCATTGGGTCTCTACTTTGCAGTTTGCTAAGGGAGAAAAATGCTGTAGAATATCTGTTTCAGGAAAAGATAAGGTTGGATTAATCTGCATTAATCATAGGCCACCCCATAGGCAAAGGATAAAAGAAATAATAGTGAAGCTCATTCTCTGTGTGAGAAGAAGAAAGGAGGGGAGTAAATATGATCAAAACACCTTGTACAAAATCCCTAGAGAACTAATTTTAAAATCCTACATGAGCATACACAAATACTACCTAGACTCCTCAGTTTTTAGTATTAAGATATTACCAGGTTCTGGTTTTGTTGTTGTTTGTTTGCTTGCTAATTCATCCATTAATATGAAGAATTAGCATTTTTAACTGTTCTAGAGCTGACCCTAAGGAACTAATATAGACTGTATTCAGTTGGCCATTTTATAGGAAAGAAGTGAAGTTTTGATATGATTCAGTCTCAAAGAAAAAAGCCACCCCAATGTTAACCTTCTCCTTGTAACAGTAAAATATTTCTGAGGAAAGAGCAAGCAGAAATCTTTCTTTACTCATATACACATATGCCTAAGGAGGCCTCGGGTTGCTCACTGGAAAGAATTAAAAATCCTGAATGTTTCATTTTTTTCTCTCCCCACAAGGGCATTATTAATCTATTGTGCAGAATATAAACAAGGTGAAAGCAGGAATTTGCCCTATTTACCTGTGAAAGTGAATGCATTTAAAATGCTTTACAACGTTAACATCTATTTACTGTAATGTATGGTGTTGGCATTATATTTGAGATTAAAATAGTCAAATATCGGCAACTTCTTATTGTTACGCGTGAACTGTGAGGACAGACATAAAACACCGTCTTCTATTTCAGTACCGTTTGAAGGTCAGCTCTTCTCAAAATTCTGATATTTGGGTGAAACATCTGATAACCACAATTATTAATTTCTCTAGTAGATTAAAACAGCATCCAATCAAATCTTTAATATTAGTCTAAGAATAATGTACTCGATGTTATAGAGCTCTCGAGTTTTCTTCTCTGGTGGATTCAGTGTTTCCACCTCTGCAGCTTTTCCTCATAGTCTTTGGTAAATGTAAGAAGTAAATGAACAAAGCTTTTCCTGTCTTTTATCAAAAACATACATTTTACCCAATGAGGCCTCACATTTGACCATGTCCCCTGGAGGGGGAGACCTGGTGGCACTCAGAGGAAGGACAGCAGGTTACCAAGAAGAGACTTGATACCCTATGAGCATATACAGGGGGAGGTAATCCCCCTCAGTCACAGCCATAGGGGAGGGGAATAATGGGAAAATGGGAGGGAGGGAAGAATGGGAGGATACAAGGGATGGGATAACCATTGAGATGTAACAAGAATAAATTAATAAAAAAATTTTTGAAAAAAAAAGAATTGATTTTAATCCTCTCTATTTAGAATACTAACTTTCCATCAAGCTTTATCAGGTATTTGGTTTTTAATCACAATTAAATATTAGTAAAACATTTAACAGTATACACTAAAATTCAATAATATTGATGCTACATAATGATGTTTATAAATATGTAAGTAGTATCCTAGCAATATAACACACTCATAATTACTAAACAGCTTTATCTTTTGTAACGTAGCAACATTCGACCCCTGCCAGTCAACAGCTACATTTCTCCCTGTCAGTTATACTGGTCCATGTCTTTGAGTCACTTCTATAGGTTGCTTCTGATGGATGTTTACAGCTAAAACCACCCTGTGAGATCTTAAATGATGTAGCCAATTACTTCAGTGATCCATTCAGTTTAGTAGTGCTGTGCATATATGTCTCTGAAGTTTTAAAATTGAACTCTTCTTTTTCTATGTATGTTTGCTTGCAGTACACATTTTCTGTACCCATACCTGCTAATCATTTCAGACACAGACACCTATAGTCACTCACGATTCTTTGTCTGCCTTAACATAGAAACACACAGTCTTTCCATAAGTTTTGCCTCAAGGCCGCACCTAACATTCATCTCCATCTTTGAACCATCCTCTATTGCCCTGATTCAGGCAGACAGCACCTCTCATCTAGGGGTCTGTATAAAGTGTCTAACTCATCTCCCTATTGCCATCTTTCTCTATAGTAAGCATTTGTAAAGCTTATTTTAAAATATCTCAATTCTTTTAAGTTCTTCAGATATGGCTTATCAAGATGTAAACATTTGTAAAACATAATTCACTAAGCAATTAATAATTGTTATCAACTATGCCCAAACCTAAATTCAATTTGGGTAAAACCAAAATGTTAAACTAGACCTCTTAAAAGAATCTACTTCAATAAAATTATTGAAAAAATTCTTCTTCAGCAGTAGAAGAATAGAGAAAGAAACTGTGGTACATTTACATTATGGAAAATTACTCAGCTATTAAAAACAAGGAATTCCTAAAATTTGTGGACAAATGGATAGAACTAGATATTATCATAATGAGTAAGTTCACCCAGAGTCAAATGGTATATACTCATTTATATTGAGACACTAGCCCAAGGGGCATGTCCCATGAAAGTCTTCATATACCAGGAAAGTGGGTCAGAGGGGAGGACATCTTATTGGGACTTTAGGAGAGAGAAGCATAGGAGAATGGGGAAATAGAAGGATCCAGACAGTCCTAGAAACCTACAAGAAGAACATTATGATGGGCGGATCTGGGTCCAGGGGTCGTGCTCAAACTATGGCACCAGCCAAGGACAATATAGGCAGTAAACTTCAAACTCCTACCGAGATCTAGCCAATAGACAGGACATTCTCCACTGTTGAGTGGAGAGTGGAGTCTGACTTTCTTGCAAACTCTGGTGCCCCATATTTGACCACGTCCTCTTGATGGGGAGGCCTGATGGCACTCAGAGGAAGGATAGCAGATTACCAAGAAGAGACTTGATACTCTATGAGCATATACAAGGGGAGGAGGTCCCCCTCAGTCACAGACATAGGGAGGGAAGTAGGGAGAAAGTGGGAGAGAGGGAAGAATTGGAGGATAGAAGGGATGGGCTAACAATTGAGATGTAATATGAATAAATTAATAAAATATTTTTTCAAATACTTTAAATTGCCCTCAGCTCAATTTCTTCCATTTCTGCTGTTTATATAACAAAATTCGTCTGGCAGTACAATAAGGAATGGAATTTTTATTTCTTTTGTGCTTCATTTCTCTTAAGATTCAGTATTGTCCCTTATATTAAAAATAAAAATAGAAAATGCTAAACATACATAAAACAAAGGCAGACATACATACTAAAAAATATACTAAAAATAATATATTCATTCAATAAATAGAACTCAAGTAACCTTTGAACATCTTGACTTTTAAAGGAGATAATTCACCCACATCATTTTAGATAAATTAGAATGTCAAAATGCATTCATGCACTGCTAGTACTGGAGGTTGATATAGGTTCCTGGAATGCTACAGTGAAAGCCGTTTAAATCGTGGAATGTCACAAGCATCTCTCAGACTATGAGAATAGCTCATCAGCATATAATATGCCAAAGTATGAAAGAAACAATCTGGCAAATAGAAATAACATATTTTCCTTATAACAACAAGTCCATTTACTGACTTCATCATTACCATAGTGACTGAACTGTTCAATGCTAGTATGGCCAGCACCACATGGGAGAAAGTAGGCCTCCCACCTCACCCCAAGATATTGTGTAAATTACCATTTATAAATAAGAACTTGTGAGAAAATTAATTTTCAAGAGTGTTTAAGTAATAAACATAATTGTACCTTTAAAATTATTCATTTTATTTTTGAAATTATAATTTAATTTTGCAGTGCAATATAAGGCTTATTGTTAACAATGCTGAGGTCACTCTACAAATCAAACTTAAAAACTAAGAAAAGTCTTTCATATCTACAGATTAATCTATCCCTCCACCCTTATCAGAGAAGCTTCTGTTTTTTAGTATTTCTTTTTTTTTTTTTTTATGTGTACCAGTCTGCATGCTCATTACATGTGGGCACATGGAGGCCAGAAGAGGGTATTAGATACCCTGGAATTGAAGTTATAGGTGATTGAAGGATGACAAGTTGATACTAGGAATAAAACCTGGGGCTCTACCAGAGAAGTGAGTATTCCTAACTGCAAACCTTCTGTCTAATCCATTAGAAGGTATTTTTCCCATGGATGGGAATCAAAATAGAGACTCTAAACTGATCAACATGTAAAGAATTAGAGACTTTGGCACACCCAGCTCTAAATGGGCATCTATAGTTCACATATCCCTTCTACAAAGCTCAGGAACCATTATGGGAGGAACACGGAAAGAGTTTTCAGGATCAGAGGTAGTGGATGTCTGTAGTACAGTGCTATTTTCTGGATACAACAACGCTTTCACACACATGAGCTCAGAGGAGCTGCTACTGCACTGATCAGACCTTTACAGACTCAACCTGTCTAAACCACAGAATGGATGAGTGAAGGGCTCATGCTGTCTCACACAAATCTGAGCAACTATTGGCAACTGATCAGTCAGCTTTCAGGTACATGGCCTCTGAGAAGCTACCCATGTTACAGTAGATGCTTCTACACCCATGCCACTACAGGTGGGCTCAGTTGGGTTAAGAACAAAAAGAAAACATGAAGTTGGGGTGAAAAGTCATTAGGTGGATTAAAGAGGAATGGGGAAACGGGATGGTGGATTTGATTAAAGCATTATACGAACATATGGAATTTTCAAACACAGAAATGGAATAAAAGCAAAAAATATTTTATGCAAAATATTTTAAAAATTGCGTAAATGTGCATTTGATTGCTTTCAAGTCTCCTTGGATACTGAAGTACCTTGAGCAAAAATCCTTGACATGAGGTGCTGTAATAGTTGCACCAATGAGTAGATGAATAATAAATGTGATATAAACAAAGGAGTTCCATTTAGTCTTGAAATACTTTGATCTTCTCAACAATGTGGATGAGCTTCAAAGGCATTATGCTAAGTAAAGCAAGTCTGGCAGAGAAAGACAAATCCTCCATGATGAATCCTATATTTAGAATTTTAAAATGCATGTTTATCACCCCAAACACTTTAAATTATTTCTATATAATTTTATAATGTCTAATGCAATGTAAAGGCTTTGTAAAAAGCATTTTGTAGAGTATTATTCAGGGACTCTTGAAAAGCTGTATTTTTTCAATGAAAATACACCTTTTTTCCTTTGTCATAACCAAAAAAAAAGGGGGGTAAGAACTAACAGTCTCATTAATAATGGTGCTGCAAAAGCTCTATGTGGCCGTGGTTGAGAACTGTACTGTATAGGCTAATTTCATGTTAATTTTCTACATGCAAGAATCATTTTGGGAGAGGGAACTTAAATTGAGAAAACTCTACCATCAGATTGACCAATAGCAAGCCTGTGGTCATGGGTGTTTAAGGAAGTAGGTTAACAAGACAGGAGGAGCAAGCCAGTAAGCCAGTAAGTAGCACTCCTGCCACCCTTTGGATCAGTTCCTGTCTCTAAGTTTCTATTTTGAATTCCTGGGCTGACTCTTTGTATGATGAATCTCAATCTGTAAAACGAAACAGAGCCTTTCCTCTCTCAGTTGCTTTGGTCATGGTATATATCACAGTAATAGAAATCCTACCTAATACAGACACTGAGACCTTATTTCATAGCATACAAAATTCAAATAAAAATGCCTGATATTGTCAGGCTTGAAACAAACAAACAAAAAACTTTGAGGAAAAAAAAATAGGAAAACCAGTTTCCAGAGGGATCTGGACAAACATTTGGGGATGTAATTCAAAAGGCACAGACAGCAAAGACAAAAACAGAAAATTAATATTGCACCAAAAATACAAAATTATTATATAGCAAGAAAATATATAATTAAGTGGATAGAAAATATGTCCAAAACATACCTTTGATAGAAGCTTAATATTTAAAATAAATAAGAAATTAAATATCCCAATAATAAAGTAAATAATAAACAAAATAGACAAATGACTGAGATAGGCATTTCTGTTTAGAAAAAGGTACACAAATGGTGACTCCTAAATTGTAAGAAAGGCAGTATATCAGTAGATTGCCAGGAAATGTCACTTAAAACAGTAATATGCTATCACTTTGCTTCTATTAAAATGGGCTTTGCAAAAACAACAACAACAAAACCAAAGTAAATATGGCATGAAGGAACACACACATGTAAAGCAGTAAGGCAGGGAGATTAGAAATTAGAATTGAATCTGGTCTATGTAGCTAGAATGTATTACAAAGAAAACTATAGTAATATGTAATTTTGATGAATTTGTTGAGTGCATGGAACATGTGTTTCCTTTTTGGAGTGAAAAGAATCATATGTTCTGAAAATTTTTAACAGAAATCTATACTATACAATCCAGTCATATCTTTTTTTCATATATTTTTACATATACATTTATATTATTACACATATATAAAATAACCTAACTATAGCAATTAGAACCATGACACAATCAGGAATTATATAAAGGTTACATTCTTAGTGTTTTGGCTATTTATATTTGACAGCCTTGAAGAAAATATTTCTTTTCTTTTGGTGCATCTAATATTCTGAATATAAACCAATCTCCATCACATGTTGTCATTATCAACATAAAACATCTATCTAGACCTAAAAACGACTAAACAACTAAGCTTCATTGTAAAAGTAGTTATCTGAATAAACTATTATCTGAGTATGCTGGGAGTGCAGGCTGGTAGTTTTCCAAACGAGAAGACGACAGAGACAGTGTTCTACCTAAGTAGTCCCCGAAAACTCTCTATAACATTGGAGCATCTTCCTCAGTCTTATGACCCAATATATCTGACAGACATATTTGTGAGATAGGAACTATTGAGGACTTGCTTAACCTGTCTTGACAGAGTTTGGCCATCAACTCTTCCTGCATCAAAGCTTTCCCTTTTTTTCCCTTTTTTTCCCTTTTTTTCCCTGTTTGTGGTAGAAATGAGGACATGTTGCCCAGTGGCTTGTTTGCCACATTTGGAGCCACCTCCATAAGGAGGTTCTTTGATGCTCATCATCCTCTTTGATGTAGGCTGAGTGTTGCCAGGAGTTAACCTGTCTCATTGTCATTGAGTCTTTAAAATAATAAAAACATTTTTTTTCATCTTTATAGCTTTATTTTGAGATTTACAAAAGACAATATGATACTTAGCAGTGTCCAGGAAATGACATAGATGGTGGTCATGATTTATAATTCTGTGATAGTTGAAGTGCTATAAGGTAAATATCTAATAAGGTTATGTAAGTTTAAAAATGAGGCTAGGTAGTTCATTTATGGCTTACTTTCTAATTTTGGATACATTATCATCTCTTATAAAAACATTTTTAAATGCCATATTCTGCATGTCTCTGAGGTTTTTGAAGACCTTATCTAACTATCCTACCTTATCTTTCTATAGAATCATATCTATCTGCTGCACCTACGATGTATATTCTTGTGATAAAAGTAGACTAATAATTGATATGACCATGATTTGATCAACTAATAATTAACTTGTGTAACCTACTTATCCTAAGCAACCTGCAATAGCACTTTTAAAGTGATTGGAAGTAAGCCTTATATTATAATTGAGTTATATAGGTTCAATACCTCATATTCAAGTAGAAATATGTGTATAATATGTGTGAAGAGTAATCTTACATTTGAGTTCTATATCATTGAATCTAGAAGGAAATGAAATCAGCTTTCAGAAGAGACATTTATCTTCATGACATTTTTCACCTTGGTCAGAACACAGACTTAACTCACCTGTCCCCCAATGGATGAATGAAAAGCCTGTTGTGATATTAATGATGAAATTAAATGTAGCTTCAAAACACAAGGTAATCTCAATCATCTCTATAAAGCAGGTGAACTTGAAAGACATTATGTTAACAGAAATAAGCTTGGCAGAGGAAGACAAATATGGCATGGCCCAAATTACATTTAGAATCTGAAGAACCTCAACTCAGGATACACTGTGGGCAAGTGGTAATTGTCATGGGCTAGTGGAATAGAGCAGGGACACAGAATATTTGCAACACAGTTAATCTGAAGTTAGTAAGAAAGGAAGTTTAGACTTGAGGTATTGCCTTTCCTGATCAACTGGCTCAACCCAAGAACCCCAAGTCCAGGAACAGAGACACAATGTTGGGGGAATTGCCTATTGTCTTTCGAAATTGGATATGAATATAGTCATTGAGAGCATAAGAATAAAACTGTATTAACTTTTTCAGTATAGTAAGAGAAAATTAAATTAGCGGTATCTCTCATTAACACCTAGATTATCATATAAACTGAAATTTAATGGCCATATGTGGATCTTTAGAAAAATAGTTACAGTGCTAAATGTTATTACTGACAACAGATTTTTACCGAGGTCAGATCCTAGCTTGCACAAGCAGTGAGACACCATCTCCAGTTGAGAAAATAAAGATGCCCTGATGAGTTGGAAGAACTAGCCTAAACATCTCTGTGCAGAGCTCTTGGTAAATTAGGAAATTGGGCAATTGGGTTAATTTCTTTCTCAATACACACATAGACATAAGCATTCACAATTATTAAAGAGGCCCCCTGCACAGATGTAGCTGATGGGAAGTTCAGACTTCATGTGAGTCCTCTAATAAGGGGGAAATGGGGCTGTTTCGGACATGTACTTTGTTGCCTGCTTTTCCATCATCTTCCTCTGGCAGGACTGCCTTGCCCGGCCATAGGATAAGAGGGTGCACTAATTCCAAATGTAACTTGATGTGCTGGGGTGGGTGGTGGTGGTGGGGTGCAGTTTTTCCTTTTTATGAGGAGTAGAGGAGGGGTATAGGGGGAAGAGGGAGGGAGAGTAGGACCACCAGGAGGAAAGAGGGACTGAGTTATGATGAGGATGTAAGGTTAATTAATTGTCATGTTCTCGGGAATAGCTTTTCTAAATATATTAGTTGCAGCCATGTAACTGTTGCAACTTGGATCAACTGGATCAAATTACATAGTGTCCTCCGAAAGGGTATTTAGAGTCATTTTACATGTAAAACTTCTTCTGGACTCATGATTCATATCCACATGATTGTATGAACATCTTTCTTTGAAAATGATTATCAAAATTAATTTGTAGATCATAGGCCAGAAATCAGCTTTCTAAATTCACATGCGTTTTTTTTTGTTTTATTGTTATTTTGTTTTGTTTTTGTTTTTCTTTGAGATAGGATCTATCTACATACCTCTGGCTCCCCTGTAACTCATCGTGTAGATCTGGATGGCCTCAGCATCATAGAGGTCTGCTGGACTCTGCCTTCTGTATGATGGAATTAAAGGCATGTGCCACCATGCCTGGCCAAAGTTCTGATTCATTTAAAATACGTAGCATAAATTCTGTTTTACTGTTTTTTTTTATACTTGTGTTATTCTACCTTGCTCATTATTGAAAGACACTTTTTTACAAATGCTCACAGATCTCATTGCTTAATTGGTGTTTCAGTTTCTGGTTCATGGAGGTCTATAGTTTCAAGGAAATCTTTCCTAGTCTCCTGTATCATGGGTGCAGTACTCTCTTCAGAGGGTATCCACTCTTGACAGCTCAGATGTGAATACTTTCATCTAAACATGAAATAAAAATGATGAGCTATTCATAATATGCAGTTCTCTAACAGTAAACTAAGATGTTATATAGAATAGGACACAATTTTCACAGATCTGGGCATCCACAGTAGGGATTTTGCAGCACACTAATTTAAAAACTTGCCCTCTGGTCCAGAACAAGAAATAGTTATCTGCCATCTAAATGTCACTCAATTATTATTGTTTCATTGCAGAGTTAAAATTATGTAGTCTGAATAAAAATAAAAGACATAAGTAAATACAGTTTTGATGACATAAAAATTTAAGTTCAGGAAGCTGTATGGTGACTCATTGTTACAAATATCTTCTTGTAAGTATGGGAACCTGGATGAAAATTTGGCGCCTAGGTAAGATAATGGAATAGCACATGTGCCTGTAACCCCAGCATTTCTGGGGACAGAGAGAAACCTAGCTCCCAGTTCTGTGAGAGACTCTTCCGAAGGCACAAAGTTAGAGTATGGTACAGCAGTGTACATGACTTCCTTCTCTGGCCTCCACATAGTTTTGCCTTCACCTCTCAGAGGTTCTGCCGTCTACCACATGGTCACCAAATTTTCCACCTATAATGTTGAGTAGGCATATTCATTTCCAAACCATCACGTCCTTTGAGATTTTTTTTGTACCTTACCTAAATAACAACAGAAAAACAACTTCATAAGTGTATGTCTTTAACGTTCACTTCTAAAACATCATTCCCTTGGCCTTTCAGAAATAGGTTTTCAAAAGGAAATGACGTCTTGGCTCTCTAGATCACCAGACCCCTCTTTTCACTCAGATTATTTTCTAACCCATTATACTATTGTTTCCTGTGCTTTCCTCCCTATTTCAAGGTTCTCCATGCATCATCCCTGAGCCTTCTACCCTTCGCTTATCCTTTACACTCTTCTTTGTCGTTCAAAATGGGTCATGCCTTCAAATTATGCCCTCAAAAGGTGAAACCTATTTGTTCTGGAATGTGTCATGGCCCTTGGGACAGGAGTGTGCCACAAAATAGATGTTTAATGATCAACATAGAGGCTCTAAGTAGTGCCTGCTGATGCCTTTGCTAATGTGGAATAAGCCTTTGGCATCTAAATGCCGTGTAAGATGTCTGCTCAGAGACAACCTGTGACAAAGTTCAAGCTCGTCATGTGGATGGCGAGGTCACGTGGAGAAGCAGCATGCTGCCAGACAGGCTGTGGAAGTTTCTCTGACTATAGGATGAGTGGAGTCAAGTGAATAGTTATGATGCACAGCAGAGCCTACATCTATACCCTGACCTAATATTTGACTAACAAATGTGGGAGTATATTGTTAATAATGACCTTCACTGGAACTACACACTGATTCTTCAAGTCCCCTTTGTCTTATTCAAAGGATCTGTTATGCATCCATCTAAGTCCAACAGGAGTCTTTAGAAACATCTAGCAGCTGTATCCAGAGATTTGTTCTTTGCTCTAAGCAAACTTTGATTATGTTTCTCCTGAAGAGATTTCTACTGAACAAAATTTCTGAAGGCATATTTCTGCATTTTGTCCTATATAGCTGAAAACCTCAAGTGACACATTCTGTGCTTTGAAATCACCTTTCTATCATCCTTTGTTTATTTGGCTCTCTTCTATCTTCCCAACTACCACAGAGAACGTGAAGAAATGTTTTAAAGTAAAAAAAAAAAAAAAAAAAGTCAACGTCTTTCCAAAGTGTTATAAGTTTACCTATTGTATTTTTAAGTTTTCCTAGTTTATCTATTACACTTAAAAACAAATTCCTTTCAGTATTCTGCCTCACACAGTTTTTGTAGCCACAAATCAGTCACCTCCTTTAACCTTTAACTTCATGACAGATGAGTGGCAGTGCCAGTTTTTCCAAGCTTTTATGTGGCTTACCTGCTACCCTCATCACTAGGGTCAGCCCTGCTATGCTGTCCAAGTGAGGTGCAGCACCTGCTGTCCCTACTGCTGCAGGTGGAGAGGGACAAGGATAACTCTTTTGTGCTTATGACCCCATAAAGAGCTTTCCCAACTGTTGGAGTCAGATCTCCCACACTCCTGCCCTCAGGGCTGTCTCACTCTCTCAACCCCCACCTCCACCCTCACCACAAGGGCCAGCTCCACTCTGCTGCTTGGGTGAGGCAAAGCGCCCGATCTCCCAAGTGCTACCAGCTCTCTAGAATGTCACAGACAGTGATGGGTGGGGCCATCTCTGCACTGCCCCTGGACATCCACTTGGTACCCAGCAGCTGCCCTGACCATGAGTGTCCCGTGTTCTCTAGTTCTCTAGTGGCAATAAGAGCTGCTGCATAGCCATAGACCCAGATGTGGCCTTCGGTGGCAACTCAGAATAGGACTTCACTATGGCTTCAGGTGTTGGCTGGGGTGGCCACTCACAACAGGCTACTCCACTCTACCTCAAGTCTCCAGGTTCATTTTTCTTCATAATGCCCAAGCTGATCCACTTATCTTTCTCTCTCTTCTTTGCACCACATGCTTGCACATTTTGGTATGGGTCCCACTCCAGGCCAGTCACCTGCCTGGCATGCCCCTGAGTGATATCTTTCACGTATGCTGTGTGGTGTGGCAATTAAGTGGGTCCCTACTCCCATGCTGTGCACAGGAATGTAGGTCTGTGGGTGGCATAATGATCTGCAAATCTCTGTGTGGTGGTCGGCAGGGTTCTGTGTGTCTATGGTCGGCTTGTGCCATGGCGTGGAGGGCAGATTTCTGGGCAGATCAGCACTGCATGGCATGCTGAAATACAAGTCTCTTTCTGTCTCTCTCCTCCCACAGTGAGGTGTCTGGATTTGTTTTTATTAGAGTTTTAGGTGTCCTAGGCATAAATCAGTTTTGGCCACCAAGACAGGTATCAAGCTAGGATGAACAAAGGATTGCCATCTGCTCTGCTCCTGCCTGATATAAGAACACCACCAACAACAAGGTGTCTCTTTGCCTATTACCATGGAGCTTGATTATGTTTTTGACTAGGTAAAAACTAGTGCTGTGATCATTTCTCTTAGAATTTTAATTAGAATCCTAATTATATAAAAGGGAAACTGAGTCAAGATTCAGAAGAACTGAGCAGTAACAAGTACTTTTGAAAGCTCTTCTGTATCACACGTGTTATAGTGATGATATTAATGGTAGCTCATTGCGTCATGATGTTCTTATCCCTTCTACATGAACCCTGTTACTACTGGAGGAAGCAGATCCATACTCATCAACAGAAGTGGTTGTTTCTCTTGCATCTTCCCTCCCCCACGGTCCACTTAGTGTGCAGCTGTTTGACTGATACTTACCACAGCAGACCCTGTTCACCGGAGTGACTATTCCAAATAACATTCTAATGGCTGTATCTGATTCTCACTCCAGACCCTCTGCTTGAGTCATTATTATGTAAATTTGATTCCTTAAAAAATATGCTTCCTCTTTAGTGTTCACAGTGATGCTGTTTCCTTGACAGATGCAGGGATTCATACTTTAAAAAACAGGTGCTATCACAATCAGAATAAATGAAAGTGATGCCTTCCTTTCCTTACGTCTTGCTACCTGCAGTAGTCAGGAGACCTGTCTCCTAGGGCTTGGGAATGTAAGGGCTTGCCCTGCATCCTCACTGGCTGTGGCACTCTGCAGAGTGGGCCTTGCACGTCACCTGTGCAACAGAGTGAGTTGGTCCTCATGGTCACAGCATGGCTGAGCCAGCATAAAGGGTGTGAGAACAGGAGAGCTGGTCCAGCCCATTGCAGCCTGCAGCACTTGGGAGACTGGGTTTGGTGCATTGATTGGAAAACAATGGATCTGTCTCTGGAGGCCTGGGTACATGTGAGCCAGTCCTGAGTGCAGGAAAGTTGACTCTGCCTCCTTCTGATGGCAAGGACTCTCACCCTCACCCTGGCTGCGGGCTCACCAACCCACTCGACCAGGGCCAGCATTAACCTGGCTAACCAGCTCAGCTACCACCCAGGCCCAGATGCCAGGCTCTGAATTAGCCCACGCAACATGTAAATGGGCCAGTCCTGTTGATCCAAAGCTGCAGGATCTCCATGACACAGGACAACAACAAAATAACTGGGAGTTGTTCCAGTGAGAATCCAATATTGATAATGTCACAGAAGCCAGAGACTTTGAACCAGACCAATGACTCAATGCAATGAGCATGTGAAAGTGAAGATGTGTGGACAGAGGGGATATACTGTGACATACTACAGTTTCCATGATAACATGTTTTTCTGATTTGTGGGTTTTTGCTTCTCTCTCTCTCTCTCTCTCTCTCTCTCTCTCTCTCTCTCTCTCTCTCTCTCTCTCTCTCTCTCCCTCTCCCTCCTGTAACTACTTATTTCAATTATCTTTTGGCCACAGAATGAGTGGGCATGCTTTCTATCACCCACACACCCACCCACACACACACGAGAGAGAGAGAGAGAGAGAGAGAGAGAGAGAGAGAGAGAGAGAGAGAGAGAGAGAGAGAGAGAGAACAGATTTAATTTCGGAGTGTTTTTCTTCAACTAATTCATATTCTTATTTATTATTCAGTATTGCAGGACTCAACTATGGAATTTTCTAATGTGCTTACTATGTTGCAGGACAAGCTCCTGATTGTAGGCACATAGAGATACTCTTTGAATCAATTATTTTCTAAGATTTATTTTGCTTTAAAATGTGTACGTATGTGTGCATGCTGTGTTTGTGCCTGTGTAGATGGATATATGTAAATACAAGTGCCAAGGCGATTGGAAGAGATTATCAAATATCTTGGAACTGCAGTCACAGGGAAGTGGCTCCTGAGTAGCCAAGTATGGTGACACATGGCTTTAACTACAACACTTGAGAGGCAAAGGCAGGCTAATCTCTACGAATTTGAGACCATTTTTGTTTATTTTGCATTAAAAGTAAAATAAGAGAACAGCTTGAGCTTTAAATAATGGGTCATCTCTCCTGCCTTGGGATCCATATTTCTAATCTTAATTCAGGTAACCAGCCTTACATGATGGGTCTCTTCACCAACACACAATACACATTGTTTTCAATCCAACCATACAGATCCAGGATTAAAATAATTTAAAATGGGGAGGAAATGAAAGGAAAAAAAACCAATTTAGCCTTTCTGCTATGAAGCAACTCAGGTTCATTACCAAATGGAAAAGGACAGAGTAGGAATAACATTTTAAGTGACATTTAGCTTAATGACCCTTGCCAGTCTTACTGGAATCAGTGCTCAGCTACAGGGAATTCAAGTAACTCATATCCTGGGTAATATAACATCCCTCATCATCTTATTCAGAAATAAATTACTATCATATGCTGAACAGTAGGTGATTCTTGAGCTACAGACTTAGTAAAATAAAATCAGACTACTTTAATCCATTGGTGGGCTTTGGTAGCCTCAAAATATATTGAAGTGTCAATCATATTAAAATAAAATATACTGGTATATACTACTAATAAATATATATTTTCCCAGACATATAGTTTTACTCCAGTGATTGACTAGAGGTGTGCTCAAGTGCATGTGTTCAGAAATGACTGTACTGTGTCTAATGATGTTGTTTATTCAGTGATGTTGTGTACAATTCTAGAAGAAGAAAGGCAAGTGAGCAGATTGGAAATAAACCCTTTGTAGCCTAACACAGATTCCAAGATTTAGCTGAGTCTTATCTAGTATATATCCTTGCTGTCCTTTCCTAAACATACTGACCTTTTTCAAACACATAAATACAATATGAGATTATCTGGTGTGGTCTTACTTTTTACTAGGATTGGATCTTCACAGCATAAATTGTTATGTTCTTCATCTCCCTGTTGTTTTATTTCTAGGAAGATCACCAAAATCACATTTAGTAAAATCCTGATAATGTTATATAACTCAGTGTTGAGAAAATACCATTTTCCATCTAGTATCTGACAGCATGTTCTCTCTTATGAACAAAGCATGAAACATGTCCTGGCATTTAAAATATCAGAAGTGGTATTTTATTTATTTGTGTTATCAATATATTTATTTATCTTATATTTAGTTATGATGCGTAGTGTGTGGTGTGTGTGTGTGTGTGTGTGTGTGTGTGTGTGTGTGTGTGTGTGTGTTGCTCATGGAGGTCAGAGGCATGGGATATTATGGAACTGGAAATATAGATAGTAGTGAGTTGTCCAATGTGAGTGCAGAGAACTGAACTGAACTGAACTGGTGTGCTCTGTGTGACCAAGAAGGACTTTCAACCATGGACTCATCAATTCAGTCACTGGCAACATTCTTTAGTGGTTGCAGCAAGATTTATAATTTTTCTGTTTAAGATATCCATATTTAAGGTTTCACATACTAGTAGATATGTTTAGCTCTGTCTCTTTCTTTAATCTAGATTTTTTTTATTGAAAATAGATTATTCTCTCATATAAACATTACAACTACAGGTTCCCCTCCCGATACTCCTTCCAGCTCCCCCAACTTCTTCTTTCCCCTACATCTATTCTACCTCCTTTTCCTTCAGAAAAGAGAAGTCAAGAGACAACAACAAAAGATAGTAATAAAACCAAAAGTCCTCATATCAGGGCTGGACGAGACAACCCAATAGGAGGAATAAATCCCAAGAGAAGGCAAAAACAGTGAGGAAAATACCTACTCCTACTGTTAAGAGTCCCACATATTAGCAGTAACATAAAAGCAGAGGAGCTGGATCTGAACCCTGCAGGTGCCATCTTTTCCCCTTCAGTCTCTGTGAGCCCATATGAGCCGTGCTCAATTGATTCTGTAGGCCATGTTCTCCTAATATCTCTATCCCCTCTGACTCTTATAATCTATCTTCCTCATCTGCTGCAGGGTAACTAGAGCACTGATGGGAGGGATCAATGGAGATCTCCAGTTTAGACTCTCTATCTGCATAATGTCTGGCTGTGGGCTTTGTACTGGCTCCCACGTGCTGCAGGAGGAATCCTCTCTGTTCCACACTATTCGAAACCATTTCACTGTTTTTTCTTTCTTTTGACAGTTGCGTTTGGTTCTACTTTGGACTCTGAACTATCCAGTGTCCAATTTCTGGCCATTAAGGCAGTGTAGGCCATGGCTACTACTAATGATGTGGGCCTCAAGTCAAACCAGATGTTGGTTGGCCACTCCCACAAGTTCTAGACCACCATTGCCCCAGCACATCTTGCAGGCAGGACATAATGTAGATGGAAGGTTTTGTGGATGGTTTGCTGTTCAGGTTTCTCTTTGTGTAGCCTGCAGAGAACTTTTCCATGTCAAAGAGACTAGAACATAAGGATGAAGGTTCCATGTAGGCACCAGATCAACCTTTTCACATTAAATAAGCTGTGTGGTTGCTGTCCTTGGCATTGAGGCTCCATTGGCAGTTTTCAGAGAGGGATCCTCTGTCTTAGCATCGTCCTTGGTTGTTGAGGGATCTCCACAGAATCCCTTGGACAGCAACACAACTGAGTGAAACCGAGTCTCATCACAGGTAGCCTTGCCTGGCTACAAAAAAAATGACCCACTAATACTCTGGATCCCTCACTACTCTAAGTCCTCACTTGGGTCACTCTTAGATTACTGAAAGTTTCCACTGCACTAGGCTTCCACGCCATCTCCCCAAAGGGTCCCTTAATTCCCGTCATCTTTCCAATACTCTATTCCTCCATATCTTCCGCCACACCCCTCCGGATTCCTCCCTCTTCTGTCCCAACCCTCCCCAGTCCACCTGCACAATCTATTCTGTTTCCCCTTCCTAGGGAGATCCATAAGTGTCTCCCTCATCCCTCTTTTTCACCTAACCTCTATGGGTCTATGGGCTGTAGCTTGATCATTATTTACTTAACAGCTAATATCCACTTATAAATGGATCTATACCATATTTGTTTTTCTAGGCCTGAGTTATCTTACTCTGGATGATTATTTCATCGAGTTGCACACATTTGCCTGCAGATTTCATGATGTCATTTTCTTAGACAGCTGAGTAAAATTTTATTGTGTAAATGTCCCTTATTTTCTTTATCCATTCTTCAGGTGAAGGACTTTAGGTTGCTTCTAGTTTCTAGTTATTATGAATAAAGCTGCTATGAACATAGTTGAGCAAGTATCTCTGGAGTAAGATAGAGCATCCTTTGGGTACATGCCTAAGAGTGATAAACGTGGGTCTTGAAGTATATTAATTCCCAATTTTCTGAGAATCAACCATAGTGATTTCTATAGTTGTTGTACAAGTTTGCACTCCTTCTATGAATGGAGGAACACACACACACACACACACACACACACATACACACACCCCAAAATTGGACCCTGAGTCATCTGTATAAATATGTCTACAAATACACTTGAAGAGATTTGGTTGTTAGCCTTGTTCCACACCTGACCAGCATGGGCTGCCACTTGTGTTATAACTCTATGGTAAAGGACATGCTTCATGGATATAGGATCTAAAATTTTTTGTTTGAGTAAATAAGATCAATTCTTTAATGAAAAGCAGTATAATGGCTATTTTTAAAACTTTTTATTAATTTATGCTTGTTATATCTCAATGGTTATCCCATCCCTTGTATCCTCCCATTCTTCCCTCCCTCCCATTTTCCCCTTATTTCCTCCCCCTGTATATGCTCATAGGGTATCAAGTCTCTTCTTGGTAACCTGCTATCCTTCCTCTGAGTTCCACCAAGTGTCCCCCTCCAGGGGACATGGTCAAATGTGAGGCACCAGAGTACGTGAGAAAGTCATATCCCACTCTCCACTCAACTGTGCAGAATGTTCTGACCATTGGCTAGATCTGGGTAGGGGTTTAAAGTTTACTGCCTGTATTGTACTTGGCTGGTGCCTTAGTTTGAGAAGGCTACCCCTGGACCCCAATCTGCCTATCATAATCTTCTACTTGCAGGTTCCTAGGACCCTCTGGATCCTTCTACTTTGCTATTTTCCCATGCTTCTCTCATCTAGAGTCCCAATAGGATGTCCTCGCCTCTGTCCCAGTTTCCTGGTAAGTGAAGACTTTCGTGGGACATGCCCCTTGGGCTAGTATGCAGATATAAGTGGCTATATACCATTTGAGTTTTTCTTCTTCTGGGTTAACTCACTCATTATGATCATTTCTAGCTCAATCCATTTGTCCACAAATTTCGGGAATTCCTTGTTTTTAATAGTTGAGTAGTATTCCATAGTGTATATGTACCACAGTTTCTTTATCCATTCTTCTACTGATGGGCACTTAGGCTGTTTCCATGTTCTGGCTATTATGAATAAGGCTGCTATGAACATGGTTGAGCAAATTTTCTTATTGTGTGCTGGAGCATCTTATGGGTATATTCCAAGGAGTGGGATAGCTGGGTCTTGAGGAAGCCCTATTCCCAGTTTTCAGAGATAGCACCAGATAGATTTCCAAAGTGGCTGTCCTAGTTTGCATTCCCACCAGCAATGAAGGAGTGTTCCTCTCTCCCCACATCCTTGCCAGCATGTGGTGTCGCTTGAATTTTTGATCTTAGCCATTATGATGGGTGTAAGATGGAATCTCAGAGTTGTTTTGATTTGCATTTCCCTGATGACTAAGGAGGTTGAGCACTTCTTTAAGTGTTTCTCAGCCATTTGATATTCCTCTGTTGAGAATTCGCTGTTTAGTTCCAAGCCCCACTTCTCAATTGGGTTATTTGGTTTGGTGGTGTTTAATTTCTTGAGTTCTATATATATTTTGGATATTAGACCTTTGTCAGATGTTGAGCTGGTGAAGATCATTCCCCAGTCTGTAGGCTGTCGCTTTGTTCTCTTGACAGTGTCTCCTGCTTACAGAAGCTTCTCAGTCTAATGAGGTCCCATTTATTCATTGTTGAAATTAAGGCCTGGGCTGTTGGTATTCTGTTCAGAAAGTTGTCTCCTGTGCCAATATGTTTCAGGCTCTTCCCCACTTTTTCTTCTAAGTGACTTAGTGTCTCTGGTTTTATGTTGAAGTCTTTAATCCACTTGGATTTGAGTTTTGTGCAAGGTGACAAATATGGGTCCAGTTGCATTTTTTTACACATAGACCTCCAGTTAGACCAGCACCATTTGTTGAAGATGCTATCCTTTTTCCATTGAATGGATTTGGCTTCTTTGTCAAAAATCAAGTGACCATATGTGTGTGGATTCATATTTGGGTCTTCGATTCAATTCCACTGATGAACCAATAATGGCTATTTTATATCATAATATTTTAATGTTTATTTAGGATATATATGAATATATGTATGCATATGAATATAAATACATGAATAAATAATTAGAAAATTAGGAGAATGTACTTGAGTAATTCAGAGGTGAGTATAAATGTGTGTTTGTGTGTGTGTGTGTGTGTGTGTGTGTCTGTTTGTAAAATTAGGAAAATATATATATGCATTCCAGGAAGTATTCAAGTACATTTTCCCAAATTTACTAATTCATTATTTATAAGTTACCCCAAGTCCATGAAAAACTCTAAGAAAACTGTTCATGGCTACCTTGTTGTCTCACTTCCGCTTTGTCAGTTTTCCATGGGATCACAGCTGTTTTTTATAGAAATGTGATCACCTGTTCAATGAAATTTACTGCTAATATTTAGATACCTTGAAGAATTTAGACATATTGGAAGTATGGGAGTGAGTGTTCAAAAATGAGTTCAGTACTAGCTCTTCCACAAGGAACACACCAACTCCAGCACTGATCACAGGTAATAACCATTTCTAAGTGACTGATTCAAACCTGTGAAATCCAGAAATAAACTACTTATATAAACTCATGTCAGCAAACTAGAGCCTCTGTTTAAGAAGAATTAGTTTTTAAAGGCAGTTCTATTCATTAACATTCGCTATAGAGCAAACAGTCATGCCAGCTAGAAAGCAATGCTTCTTAAAGATTTGCAGCAAAATCTCTTTGAAATGCATGCTGAACTCAACTAGCACTGTCCTCAAGAGACTGAGTTGGGTGTCTTTGGTTTAACTTTTACCTCATAAAGAATGACTGTTCCTTATGACATGGTCTATTTTAGGAATCCTTGATTAAAGCAGCCAAGCCCAAATATGCAACAGCAATTAAGCCCACATTTTGTATGCAGTGATTTTAAAAGGTTGTAAAACACCCAAATCTCTCCAAGTGTATGTATAGACATATTTATACAGATGACTCAAGGTCCAATTGTATTGTGTGTGTGTCTGTGTGTGTGTGTGTCTCCCTGTGTGTGTGTTTACTTGGTAAGTTAAAGCTTCAAATAAATGAAGAGGTATGCAATTATTTATTGTAATTCTAGGATATGGGCCAAAGCACTAATACCCCTGCATTTTGCTGATATGCACTACCGAAATGAATAGCCTTAGAGAAACAGCCTGAACATGTTATTCCACTTTCAAGGTAAATTGATGTTAAGCCTTAGCTAAACACTTTACACATGCACAATTAAAGGTCAAAATAATTAAGTCACAATTCTTAAAGTAGACATGAAATTTTGTTGACGCTTTAATTCTCAGCAAGGAAATAGTAAATCAACCAATACAGTTTTATTTTAAAGAACATATTTAATCCATGTGGTTTTTATTTTTTTTACTAAGATGGCTACTTATTGCACAGTTGGCAATTTAAATTCAGAATTCTAGGACACATAAGAAGGGTTTTCAGTTTGGAAAAGTGAGATCCAGTATTTTTACCTTTATATAGAATACATTCCCTTACTCAGAAGGGGAGAGCTTTTTACAGGACCACTAAAAAATCCAGCAGTTTTATTTTTCAACATATTTCCAGACACTGTCACAGTGGCTAAAATGACCCTAAGAATTTTGGTTTACTTTTAGCTCATTTTTTTTCCTTAGTCACCTGTGAGAAGCTACTCAAGGCTCTTATGCTCATACATAGATGAATGAACCTGTATGAACAAAATCTGTCTTTTTTGAAAATTGAGGCTACCTGAGCATCTCTGCAATCTAAGTTTTCTGATGGGTTATTATTTTGTTCTGTGACTACATTATTTTTGTTGTTATCTTTGAAGCCACACTTTTTCTTATTTTCCATCTCCTGGGCAGAAGTAGGACATCACATACTTTTGCTCACTGCTATTGCATTTGCTCGCTTTCTGTCACTACACTGTAACAGCTGAGTCTGAAGAATGTACAAATAAATGAGATTTACTTAAAATCCAGTATTGGAGGCTAAAAGTTCAAGCATAATGACACTTGGTCCAGAGAGGACCCATCTATGTCACCTGCAGCAGGCATATAAAGATAGCAGGATGTACTGGGGCACGAAGGTCATATTGTGAGACAGGCAGGCAGAGCAAAGTGATGTCCTGTGAGGGTGGCATTAATTCCACCTGAACAAATGACCTAAGTATATTTAAGATCTCCCTCTAGTCTCTATTCTTAAAGATAATTCCACATGGCATCATAACCACACTGCATAAAAATTATCAAACACATGAACCCTTGAGGGCCAAAATGTGTATGAAGCCTCACTTTCTACTCCTAGTGCCCAACGCTGATGATGTCTTTCTTACAATGCTAACCACATGCATTACAATACTTGTGGCTTCCAACTCTTATCACATATCAGGATATTTTAAACAATAAAGTTGAAAATCTAAAGCAGAAAGAGTCAAATGGTATATACTCACTTATATCTGCACACTAGCCCAAGGGGCATGTCCCATGAAAGTCTTCACTCACCAGGAAACTGGGACAGAGGGGAGGACATCCTATTGGGACTCTAGATGAGAGAAGCATGGGAGAATGGTAAAGTAGAAGGATCCAGAGGGTCCTACATACCTACAAGAAGAACATTATGATATGCAGATTTGAGCCCAGGGATCCTGCTCAAACTATGGCACCAGCCAAGGACAATACATGCAGTAAACTTCAAACCCCTACCCAGATCTACCCAATGGACAGGACATTCTCCACAGTTGAGTGGAGAGTAGGGTCTGACTTTCACACGAACTCTGGTGCCCCATATTTGACCACGTTCCCTGGATGGGGAGACCTGGTGGCACTCAGAGGAAGGATAGCATGCTACCAAGAAGAGACTTGATACCCTATGAGCATATACAGGGGGAGGAAGTCCCCCTCAGTCACAGTCATAGGGGAGGGGAGTAAGGGGAAAATGGGAGGGAGGGAGGAATGGAGGACACAAGGGATGGGATAACCATTGAGATGTAATATGAATAAATTAACAAAATAGTTTTTAAAAAGTTGACTGTGTAGGAAGTAAGTGATTCAACACATGATTTGACAATGATTCTCATATCTAATATGTTGCATTTGCTCTTGGTAAAGAGAGCAGCAGTCAGCAATGGATGGCAAGGTCGGTTTTTTGTTGTTGTTTGAGACAGTATTCTACTACATAACCTTGGCTGGCCTAGAACTCATTATATAGCCCACGCTGGTCTCAAGCTAATGAGAGCCTCTGGCTCCAGAGTGCTGGGATCAAAGGTGTTACCACCACACCTACACTGACGGCCATCTCTTAGCACAAAGATACCTTTGTATCTTCCTGTTTGGGTTGTTTTACACTCATACAATCAGGTGCACAGCTGACTGGTTTTTTATGCATAAATATAAATTATGACATGTGGATGTCAATTTTAGTGTCTGAACCATGTTAGTTTATGAAAGTACAATTCTTTCCTCCCATTTTTAATAGTTTAAAGTCTGTGCTAAATCTTAAATTAATAAATTTCCTACCACCGGGGAGGCAAAAAAGAAAAAGAAAATCTAAATTGAGACTCATGGCATATTCTTTTATTCTGCAAATGTTTTCAAAAAGATTTTTAAAAGTTAGTAGGATAAGTGTTTTGATTCTAAATGAGGGAAATACTATGTTGCCTTCTTCCACTCTTGAAATATCAAGAAAACATGTATTTCCTAATATGAGAAAGAAGTACCACCAAAGCAAGATTTCAATATTTAATTTTATAGCTTCGCAGTTGACATCTTCTGCACATTAGAAAGTTTTGAGCCCTCATTACACAGGCAACCCCAGTCCTGTGGTTTGGCTGTTCACAGCCAGCAGGCTTTACACAATGTCTGCTGCATTCTCAGGCGACTGATACATGACATTGTTTGTAGTTCCTTTCTTTAGTCTTCATTTCAGCTGTATTCTATAGCCAGCTCCTTTTCATAAGGGAGTGGATATTTTTCTTCTTCCAGAGTGAGTCCCAAATAATGTAAAGACCTCTGCAAATGGGCCCTAAACCTTAAAGGACCCACTATATCTGAACATCACCACCCTGAGGACTATCTTCTAACACATGAACTGTGACACCCGTGCCACCGTGGTACCGAGTCGAGGGCAAGGGACTGTGGATTTAACTCACGGACACACACACACACACACACACACACACACACACACACACACACACACACACACATAAGGTCCTTCGTGCTAAGAGACCGGCAGCCGCAGCAGCAGCCACAGCAGCGGTTTATTATTCTTGTTCCCCTTGAGAGTTCCAAAGAGCCTTCTTATAGGCAGCAAAACAGGAATCCTCCTCCCAGGTGAAATCACTCAAGGGGTGATTGCACACAGGAGGAAAAGTATCACAGAAGGGAGGGGTGCGTTCTCAGAGAAGTAAACATGACTAGCTAACCAAGATAAACACAGACATGGAAGCTCCTAGAAAGAGGACATGAAACAGCAAGAAAAGCAGGCAGCCCAGTCAGGCCTGGTTCCTACAATGAACCCTTGAGAATGATGCCATATCCAAACCATAGCAATCAAATTTGCAAAAGTTATCCTTTATTTGATACAGTAAAAGTCAATTCTTCATACGTCCACTAAAATTTAGATTTATACATATTCAAAGTTTTCTTTGTACACTCTATAATTGATGGGCTTTTAAATAGTATCTATTTAGAGTATTATAATAATATAAATACTCATGAATTTTTGGAGTTATCTGCCTTGATATAGGTAGTATTGTATATTTTTCTTTGGTAAGTAATTCAATTAGTTTTTTTAAATGACTAGTATTTTCCATGTTCAGAATGGGGTAAAGTTTCATTTATTTTAAAGCCATCCCGACATGTATCTTGATTGTTGGTCTTTTAATGTTGGTATTACCCAGTAATAACTAAGTAGTCTAATTTGAGCCAATTTATAGATACTAGAGTCTAATACTTGAATACAATTTTATTTCATGGCAAAAATTCAAATGCAGTTATTTCTTTTTATCAGCTCTTACAATAATCAATATGTTCTTCCACAGAACGTGCCAAGAGTAGCAGTGTTCAGCCATCCTGAGTAGTTTTAGTGTTTTTGTGTTTTTAAAAGATGAGAAGAGGTTAACAGCAAACAGGTGCACATGTAAAATAAGACTTGCAAAAAGGCTTCTGTTGTTGAGCTGTTTCTGAATGATCAGTGGTGCACTATAGAAATAGTACCTAAAATAATAAAAAAGGATTCCATTTCATGCTATATAGTCACACTTTCAAATGGAACATTAAAAATGACTTCCTAAAAATCTGTGCATATTGCTGAAAGTGCCTCTGGAAAGTCAATGAATCAATTGACATAAACAAACATGATTTGTAGTGAGAAGCTACAATTGACCAGGCTTCCCTTTTTAATGGATTTGTTATGTAACTAAACCATCAGACAAGGAATAATGTGGAAGTATTTGCATTGAGTCCAGTGCAACATTTTGAATGGCTTCATTCCAAATGATTCAAGCGAAAAGAAAGGGAAACATGGTTTTCTTTAGTTTAGAGCTGAGCTAAGAGTACCTAGGATGCAACAAAACATGTTCTATTTAATAATAATAATAATAATAATAATAATAATAATAATAATAATAATAATTTTCATTGATCTAAGAAAAAACAAAAAGCGTTATCAGAGATGTGTTTATATTTTTTGCCATATTGTCCATATCAAGCTGTCTTTCTTGTTGAGATTCACCAGGCAAATGGCAAGTGCCCAATGTTTGATATCTTTGACATTTAAAGAAGGGAAAATTGATTTCTTAAGGGCTTGTTTTAGTTCCTAAAGTTGAATTAACAAACCTAACCACAGACATCTCCTAGACTGTCCATAGTCTATTTACTTGTAGATGAATGAAAATTTCAGGTATATTCTGAGATATCAAATGAAATATTTGATTTGTAAAAAATAATAATCATGTATGTGAATTAAACTTCACTTCTTGATATAAGAAAATTGCCCAAGTTAACAATGATGATAATGTATTTCATTTAGAGGGCAAATATGTCTACAAGGTGTGACCTCATAAGACTCCAAGTATATGGACTGTTTATGCTATTAAGGAATGCCAGAAGGACAATACATCATGTCACAGTGTTTCCACATATAAGGGAAAATTAATTTTTATGGCTTTGCCAGTGGCTCTTATATCCTAATTAATTAAATTTCCATTTAAGAAACACATGGAGGAACATATGTTTAGTTCAGAGTGGTAGGATACATGATTGACTTTAAAATAATTAGGAAAACAACAGAGTACAAAAACCTCAACACAAAATAGAGCAGATAATTTAACTTGGGTGCTAAAATGGCATTTAGGGCCAGTAGTTAAAACATCAATTAGTATTGCTTGAGAAAGGCTGAACTACTATTTGGTTATGATTTATGAGAAAGACAATACCAGGTAACAGAAAAATGTCCACAGGATATATTCTAATTTTAACTCATCACCATGACTATAAAAAAAAAAAAAAAAAAAAAAAAAAAAAAAAAAAAAAAAAACTTGGTATTACAGGGAACAAGAAAGAAAATCTATAATTCAGAGTTACATAATTTCATTTGCTGGAATGGGAAATGGGAAATGAAGGAACTTGGGAGAAATTGACAATAACAGTAGAGGGAAGGTGATGCCTTCGGAGAGATTGCCAGTGAATGAAATAGCTTTGTATTTCATCATAAAACAATTACTCTGTTCAAAGAACTCTTTGAGGTGATTGAATAACAGTGAACAAGACATAGGGAGCCCTTCTTTCTAGAGCTTTCATTCTCCAGCAGGAATGATGGATTGTAAATCAACAAACAAGACAATGTCATACAGTCAAGAGCAGGCAGTGAGTCGAGGATCCAGCAGTGAGTGAGTAGCATGGAGATAATAGGCTGAATCCAAAATGATCACTAAATAAAATCACTGTGATTATCATATGAACTATACACACGGACATAAACCATGGTGTGCTTAGCTTTGGATCTTACCAAATATAAATGTATGTTCATGGTTTTGTCAGAATTATCATTTCATTTATGTCAGCCTTCTCAGTTATAGGAATGTTTGAGACCTGTGGTACAACTTTTCTGCTGGCTCTTTGCAATCCCTCGGTGTTCAAATGATATTGTCATTTGCTGGTCCAAATATATCAAATGTAATATTTGTAAAAAGAAACATTATGTTGTCATAATAAAGAAATGTTGGGGGTTTTATCGATTACCCAAAAGATATCAGAGCCAAGTTTCTGTTAAGTTCAGCAAAGATTCTGGTGTGCTGCTGGATGTGGAACAGAGAAATTGAAGTCGCATTCTTCAGATTGATGTCCTCTTGTCTTCCCTTCTTCCCGTGGGTAGAGGAAGGACTGGTGAAGAACATGGGGACTCCACTGGGTGGAATTTCCCATTAATGAAGAGTAATGAAACAAACTATACTATACATTACCATGTCTATAATGAATACAAATATTTCACTTCACTTTGAGTTACGGATAAGACCAAAAAAAAAAAGAAAAAAGGAAAAAAAAAAAAAAAAAAAAAAAAAAAAAACAAAAAAGAAAGAAAGAAACTTACTAACTAACCAAACATTCCAACTGAAATTAGGTCACAGAATAAAAAAAAATGTGTTGTAACCAGGTCAAATCCTGGGAAATACTAATTCCTAGCCAGTTGCCAGTATTAAATAAGGCCGTGAGAACATGGTGAGTTACAGCAGCGCAAGATTCAAATTTGAAATATCTGCAATCAATCCATCTTGTCCCATCACTAACAAGTATATTCAAGAAAATCCTGCTTTTTTAACTGAACTTTTATGTTTCAGAAAGTCATTGGTTATTCTCAAAACTGCCTGCATGGTAAGTACATTTCAGTGCATACATAGCCAAACACACTACAAAGCAATTTCACAGAAACTGGGCTGAGATTCAGGTGATAAATGCAGTTTAGGTTTTCTTAACACTGTCTACACATTGCTGTAATTATATACTTTTATTTTGTTTCATTTTAAGAATATGCACTACTTTATAGTTTATTTATTTACCATTCTGCCCCAAAAGAAGTAATTATAAATACCATCAAGGCCCAATAGCTATACCTTAAACTGGCTTTCTCCTTACAGGAGAGGAGATTCTATTTGGAAATTGAATTCCGCACATAGTTCCATGTCACACTTTATGAGGCAAAGAAATAATGTAACAGCTAACCCAATGAGTCACCATAAACATTATTTGTACATACATTTCTGAGAGTACAAATTGAACATTTCTGAACAAAACCTGGTATATAAAAAGCTCATTTGTTCCCCTGAGCACTTAAGACAAGATAGTCCCAGAAGCAAAATTTACCTAATAACTACTCTTTGGAAAAAACGATACTGCCTACATTTTAAGGAGAATTGATTCACTTGCTTAAGCACAAAATAGACTCATCTCAAGTTATCTGTGTACAATTTAAGTAGTTTAAATCCTAAGTGGTTTAGGACAAGATCTTCACTTACAATTTCAGCAGCTTTGAGTGAGCAGACCATGCCTTTTGCTCACTGGAGATCCTGTGGCATGGTATTACTATCCAGGGTGTAGTTATCACATAGTAGTTGATGAAGAAATTAGATTTTTCTATAGCTGAGTCCTGATGAATATTTCGTGCTCTTGTTGTGTTGTTGTTGTTGTTGTTGTTTTTAATACCAAGAGATATTTCCTAATATGCATTTGTAGAATGAGTAATTGCTTAGGTCTGGGATTAATGGTCATCAGGTAACCACATAAGGATTGTTAACAGTTGGTTAATTGGACTTGAAGAAGTTTTAGAACTGTGCAAATACTTCTAATTGTCTCAAGTATATTACAAGAAATAACCATTATATTGCTGAGTTTTCCCACGATGAATGCCTCATGGGCAATGGAAACCCTTTAGCTGAAATAAGTGTTAGTGCATCAGAGAAGACTAGTCAGGCTTTGTAACGGAAATGGATACAGCGGTATTAACAGATATGCAATTAGAAAAGAAAACACATACTTCTTTTTCTCCTCAAACTTCAGAGTCTCTTCCTTCCTTCCATATTCACAATAGATATCTTTTTAAGCCATGGAGCAAATAAAATCTATGATACTTGATCTGTTGCTACTAACAAACCTACAATCTTGACTTTTATTGTGGTAAAAAAAATTAAGGTCAGATTCAATGTCGCTGATCTTTTAAGGGTGCACCCGTGGCAAAAGGCCTTTCTTATTACTGATGAACCATTTACCTCCAGAACTCATTTTCCAAACTAAAACTCGGTAGTCACCTAACAGGATCTCTGTCAAAGTCTTCCAAACAATTTTTTCATTTCTTCTTTGAATAAAGGAAAAGCTGTTGCTGCTATAACAGGCATAATTTCTGGTAATTCTTATCCATTCTGACTAAATAGTTATTATACATACATATTAATTTATTTACCTACTTGTAACTGTGTGCGCGTGTACGTGTGTGTATGTACATGTGTCTGATCATGCACACCTGAGCAGACACCTGTGTAAGCATCTCTACCTGATGAGCCATAGTCTCAGATCCTAAGAAAAGATTACTGTATGGTTTCTCTTTAGTTTTTACCTTGCCCAATCTGTTTCTTGTATTGAAAAGGTAGTATCATAAAATTCTACTCAATTCTTGAATCAATACAGATAAGTAGATTCCTGGGTAGCACTCATCTAAAAATATCTTCAACATAATTATCATTCACTGCCTCCTTTAAGATTAGCTCATAAATCAATTCTATCTGACTATACCTCCCAACTCACAAACGAATTCTAAATAGGGTCAGCAGCAGCATCCATGTTGCTGAACAGAAGAGTCAGATCTTATCTCTTCATCGTCTTGATGCATTTGACAAAAGCAACCCTACCATACACTTTGGGATAAGTTCATTTTTAGCTTTTGTGGCACTATTGCCTTTCAGTATCAGGATCGGATGCTACATTTTAATCTTTTTATTACTACTTGCAGAAAATTGATTGTCATTCTTGGAGTTTGTCAATTTTGACTCTTCTCTTTTTTGATGTCATTTTTCATCAGATCTATGTAGTACCCTATCTGAAATCTTTGTGTTAATATGAGGACTTCTTCCTTAATTTCCAGTGCTGCCTGTGTATTTCACAATTCCAGCTTGATGTCATCTCAGACCTAAAAGATTCAGAGTTAGAACAAATTTTACACCCTGGACTCTAGTTGTATATTCCTTAATTTTTTTGAATCTGAACATTTGACAACTGATATTTTATTTCATACAATTAATTCATTAATAATAAAGTAAATAAATTTATGCAAATATATTTATTTTTTATATCAACTAGTATCTTTCCCAAAAGATGAAAGGTATACATATAAATGGGGTTCCCTGAAATGTTTCACACAGAAATATTAAGGTTTCCTGCCATTTCTTACTATTCCCCTGTTGTATTATCCTAGCCAAAAAAGAGAAAAGTTCTCTTACTTTAAACTGTAAGGCATGGCATGGAACATCTCAAATACTTGGTAATTTATTTTTCATTGCTTTGAAAACAAACACTTTGAAAAACACTTCACTTACCAATAAGACCCTGCATATTCCAACCTCTGCCTCAATTTCTCCTTTTACCAGTTTCCACCTATTCTGAGCAACATGCTGGGACTTAAATTTTCTTTCATTCTTGGAATTTTAGCAATAGCTATTTCTACTCAAAACTCAGTTCTCTAGTCACTAAATGGCTCCGTGGGTAGAGAACTTGCACCAAGCCTTGTGACTTTTGTTCAAAGCTCAGAAAACCTACTCCTACAAGTTGTCCTTTGATTATACATGCATTCCATAGCGCATGAGCACTCCCTCTCCACCACCCACAATGAGTAAATACAATGTTAAAGATATGCATCTCTCTCTTCTCCTAGAATTCTTCACTTACAAAAATTGCGTTTCAAAGATATTTGCTTTTTACCTTCCTTTTTATTTAGAACATAATGAAAATCAAATTAGCCATGTCTATTTTCTTTACCCTTTCTAATCTTCAGATATAGTTTACCAAAATACAACAACAAAAAAAACTTTTCTTCTTCAGATGGATCCAGTGGCAAGCCTAGGTACTGTGTGATGAGTTTCATTAATCCTTTCTTTCATTATTTGATTTTAAAAGTCCTGTGCCTACCAGACTCATTGGGGATCATGAGTAGGACAGAATTCCCTGCCACCACATTGTATCTTTATCCTGAGTAGTATTTTGTTTCAGATTTTCAAGACAACAAATGATATTTGCTTTTGTATGACTTCTATCAACTAGAGTATTAGTTTTCTATTAAGTATCAGCTATGAATATTTCACCTATAATTTAACCAAGCAAAACTATATCATTAGAAAAGATAAAGAAAATTCTGATGTAATGCTATGTTGGGTGTGTGTGTGTGTGTGTGTGTGTGTGTGTGTGTGTGTGAGAGAGAGAGAGAGAGAGAGAGAGAGAGAGAGAGAGAGAGAGAGAGAGAGAGAGAGAGAGAGAGAGAGAGAGATTTGGTTCAACTAGTAGTAAGTTTTCTTTTTTTCCTTTTAATGTTTATTTTCCTTCATATTTTTAGTATTTTTGTGCTTAAATTGGGTAAGTTTAAATCTACCAAGTTGGGAATCAGGAAGAGAGTGAAGTAGAAATCTGTGTGTGTGTGTGTGTGTGTGTGTGTGTGTGTGTGTGTACCTCAGGCAAAGCCTTAGAGATGTAATGACACACAGGAGAATGATCCTTTGTGCACACTAGCAATGGCAGTTTTAGTTCTCAAGCACCAGTTAAAGGACAGATTACCTACTTTGTAGCGACTTGTTTACCTCATGTTAGCTCATAAGGAAATATGGGTATTTACTTATAAAATTTGTAATATATGGAGCAATCAATGCTTTAAGATCCTATGGTATGTTAGACAGATTAACCTTTCCATGTTCAGTCATCAAAGACACCAAGGAGATTCTTACGTGCTGCACATTGGCAGGCAATCACTTTAAATTGATTAATGCATTTCCCGAAAAATAATGCATAGCAATTGTGCGAACATTAGTATCCATCACTGTAGCACTGTTGATCTTTGAAAAGACACCATTCCTTGGGAAATGAACAAATCAGTGCCTTGGATATCAAGGGAAGGTGTTCAACTCAGTTGGCTAATTTTTACTCCAGTGACAATTAAATGGATCTAAGCAGTAAGTGAACAAGGAAGGCTGCTGTCCACATGGTGTAATGCCTGGGTACTTGAGACATTTTATTGGCTGACACTGTAGACCTTGCTAAATTCTAACCACTGAACCACTAACCACTAAAGCATGCGCTTCGTCCTGAAAATGGCATATAAAATTAGACGTGGTGAGTCAAAGAATATAATATGAAGCTTTCCCTCATTGCTTCCTCACGGTGTGTATGTGTGTGTGCGCGTGTGCATGTGTGTGTGTGTGTGTGTTTCATTGGCGAAAAATATGAGCATGTCTAACCACAGTAAACAGAACAGAGAGCTGTCTGCCTTCCCTACATCAAGAAGAATTCCATCATTGGTCTCAGTCAGTAGCTGCCAATCAAGGACAGTTAAAACTCCTGTTGGGGCATTATCTTTGGAGAATTTCATATTTATTTACCTGTCAGGACTGTTTTGATACTCAATTGACACACTGTGCCAAATGACTGACAAGAGCAAACGGCAGAGGACGTCAGGAGCAAATGAGATGAAAATCGACTATATTGCCATTTTAAATGGTCTAGTCTAACTCCCGAGTGTTATGGTTTTGATCTTTTCCTTCCTGCCATGTTTGATTAAGCAGGTTCCATGATATATGTGTGATGTCTCCCTTCAACCCAGCCCTTTTTAAACACTCAAACACATGCTCTGTGATTTTAAACACATCGCTGTGAACTTGACTGTCATTTTAAGGCTTCCAAATTAGACTGTCAATGGAATATGACGATAAAACAGAGGTTTGACCACATTTTGAGAGTCAACTTCTGTAAAAGAATTATTATCTTTAGAATCAAGCATACTATGGCCATTCACTCTTTTGAATGGTCTCTTCCATTGCTATCGAGTTCAATAACCTATCTCACTTTGCCGGAAAACATTAATATTTATAAGCATACCATTCTTAAATAAGCATATATGCTATTAAAAGTAACTTGTTTTTCAACACAATAAACTAAGTTAGTTTTAACACATTTGTAAAAACAGTCTTTTCTCTCTCCCTTTTATGTGGCAGTTCTATCCTCAGTTCATTAGTTTGCCACTGTCCTCCCACTACTGGTCCCAGAATTTTTTTTTTTTAGTGGATGTACAGCTTGCTATCTATTCTTCAATTTTTGTGACACTTCACGAGGAAACAAAGAGGAAATGTGGAATTGAGCAAACTCACGAGTAGGTTTTAGAGGTAAGGTAAATGCATGTGTGCCTGCCTATGTGTGTAAGGACCATGGGCCTGCTGTAAGTAGTGTCAGGCTCTCCCACTGCCAGCTTCAGGTTTTGAGCCTATGATTTTCATTATAAGTTTTTCCTGGGTGCATGTCCCTAATAAGTAGGATCTTATGGTTAAACACCTTGCTTTTGATTCCTCGTTTATTTCCTAAAATAAGAAATATGGCTTAATATAGGTAAACAACAGTTATTATCAGGGTTTAGATAACAGGTTTGCAAATCAAAATGCTGCCAGCAGCCACAGCAAATATTTCCTCTCTCTCCATTTAAAATTCATGAAATGACAGAGAAATTAAATGGCAACATAAATCAAATAATGCATAAGCAGAGTTTAAAGCCTTATTCTATCTGATTTTGTCTTTAAACTTTAAGTAATTTAATAATAGCTTATTTATACAAAGTTTTACAGAGTGTCAGTTTAATCTACAACTGGAAAGAGAAAAGGAAAAAAAAAGAAGATCCCAATTCGCACAAGTTTTGGAAGACTGACTCCTAGCACTGTGGAAAACTCAAATCCTAGCACTGTGGAAAACTCGGATCCTAGCACTGTGGAAAACTCAGATCCTAGCACTGTGGAAATCTCAGATCCTAGCACTGTGGAAAACTCAGATCCTAGCACTGTGGAAAACTCAGATCTGTAACAAGTTCTGTTTCTCTACTATCGATGCATGAGAATCAGAGGCACAGGTGAAGCCAGTCAAACTTCCAGTATGGAAGAAGGGACTGATGAGGTCCCACCCCCAGCTGGGATAGCAGAGAATTTCAGTTTACCTTAATTTACCCTGAATATCTACCCATGTTCCAGTGAATGACCATAAATGTATGCTCATACTGGTAGCACTAACTGGATGCAGTGAGTTAAAAAAAGAAAAAGATTACATTGTAATTACCACTGCCTAAGCAACTGTGCCACTGGTTAAATAGGAGGCAGGTGCAAGCTAGGTAAAGGGGCACTAACATTAAAGTCTATTTTAAAGTGTCATACAGAACCCTACTATTGTACAGACTTCCAAATATATGTACTCATGCATATACATATAAAAGAAGAGTTTAAGTGTAATTACAGTATAAAAGAGTGAGTGTACCCATAGTAGCCAGAGCAGGCTCACAAATTAAAAGCTCAATGTCAGAAATGGGTTCAATCCTTTTGGCTTTTGTCCAATGAAGTCCCATATACCCTCTGACATTACAGCCATTGTCATTGTTTCTGGTTACCCTACACAGCTTGATAATAAGGCTATTTGGCCAAAATGCTACACATTTGTGTCATAAAACATGATGAAATGAAGCTAGCATTGGCCTGGAAGCTTTGTCTCTACTACTTAGGTTTTATAGCGATGACATGTCACTATGTGTGCTACTAAATGAGAAAAGTAACCATCAGCCTTACTCAGCAATGAGCCCTGTGAGCTAAAGTGATGACTGCCCTAGGAAGACATGCACACTTGTGCAATAAGGCATGAGTGTCATAGGTGTACCCAACCACTCAATGATAGGACCTATTCTGAAAAATGAACCTCATTTTTGGTACCATTCCTGGACCCACGAACCTGTAGTCATAAGCCTATGGGGAGCTTATACTACTATTTTTCTGTTAAATGGATATAGTATTAATTATAATTTTAATGGTCTTGTCGTTATACCAATATATTATTCTAAACCTCAACGCTCATTAGAAATGCTTCTACTTTTAGGGAATAGAGTTTCACATAGAGACCCACAACCGGTCAAGGTGCAGACAACATGACACTATAGAATCCTGACCTCTAAATCAGATATTAAGTTGCCTCTTCCAAAGGCTCATAGATCAGTAGGGAAGAAGGAACTGAAAGATTGTACGAGCCTCAGGTAGTAGATGACTATAAAAAAGCAAGATTTTGCTGACACTGCAGAGTGCTTTTACAAATGAATTCACAGTGCATTTGACAGCATGGATAAGGCCTGTACAAGCTCAAGTGAGACTATTCCCCAGGGTGTAAAAGGGCAGTGGGCATATAATTCCTCCTTTACCTGAGGTAGTATTTGAATGGATAGTTCCTGTGAAACAAAGAGGGGGTGATTCCTGTAGGTTATTATTGGATGATCGCATACCCAAGTATATGAGCAACACAAACTGTACTTGATGAATATTAAAATATAAGAGACAAAGCTGTGAAAGTAAGGAATATGAGTGTATCTAAAAAGAACTGAGTAAGGGAAATGGATTGATCAAAATTAATTATACAATATTTTCAAAGAATTGATATAATATTTACAAAAACTAATTAAGTCCATTTTTAGTACCATATTTTACAAGAATAGTCCAAAGTGAATACACACAGATCTATTGCAGAAAATGTAAAATTAGGAGGGAGAAGTCATGAGAAGCTGTGGTAGCTGAAGGGAAGAGAGTAGAGGATGGGTTTGATCCAAATATATTTGAAATTATCAAAGAATAAAAATTATATATTTTAATGCTAGTCTTATCATTTGGTAAGTCTTGAACCTTAGGGTGTGACTCTTTTTGACTTCTACAGACAATCATAATGTGGGCTTTTTTGAGAGTACACATGGAAAAACTTGAGTCACAATGTAGTTCTGTGGTGGGTGGGAGCCTGGGCCTTTTCCAGTGCTCTCCCAGGAAGCTCAGGCCCTGTTGAGCACCAAACAGGAAACGCATGCTCCTCTACTGGAAGGTCAGGCCTGTATCCATTTCTGGGCAGAAACGATGGAAAACTGAACAAAATTCATACCCCAGAATATTTGATTAGGAAAGGAAGGCAGGATAATGGTTTATCTCTATCACCAAGTGTTACAACTCTTTGATAAACAAACAGGAATATTATGGTAACCCTAACCCTCTCTGTCATGCAGAAAAGGTCATAGCCCTTTTTGCTAGGCTACCTGTGTCAGTCCAGACACCAGCAGAGAGCTCAGAGCTCCTAAGCCAAGCCAAGCCAACGGGCTTCAAGAGCCTGACTTGGGTTGGATGACTCTGGTGGCTGTGGCAGGCTGGTAGTGCGGGAAAGGCAGTGGAAGCTCAGAGCTTCTTGGCAAGCTTCAGAGGTAGCTAAGCCTGGCTAGTCAGGTGAATTCAAAGGTTCTATTACAAAGTAGCATATCTCAGATGGTCATGGAGGAGGAATGGATGGAGAGCACATTTATTTATTGAATCAAGGCTATTATAAACCTTGGGCCATGTGAGGGGTTTTGGGAGTGAATGTGTTTGATTCACTGAAGTTAGGAGTGCCAAGGATACTTCATTTACATGCAGTAGCACAGTCCTATCAAAAGAAGGGTCCCGCTCAAACTAAGGCACCAGCCAAGGACAATACAGGCGGTAAACTTTAAACCCCTTCCCAGATCTAGCCAATGGTCAGAATATTCTCCACAGTTGAGTGGAGAGTGGGATATGACTTTCTCACGTACTCTGGTGCCTCACATTTGACCGTGTCCCCTGGAGGGGAGACCTGGTGGCACTCAGAGGAAGGACAGCAGGTTACCGAGAAGAGACTTGATACCCTATGAGCATATACAGGGGGAGGTAATCACCCTCAGGAAAAGTCATAAGGGAGGGGAATAAGGGGAAAAGGGGAGGGAGGGAAGAATGGGAGGACACAAGGGATGGGATAACCATTGAGATGTAACAAGAATAAATTAATAATAAAAAATTAAAGAAAAAAAAAGAAGGTAAATGCTGAGACTCACAGCCAAATATTGGGCAATGCTTAGGGAGCCTTGTGGTAATGTAAGGGGGAGGGGAAAAACATCTGGATGTGGCAAGAGCTTCATAAGAAGACCAACAGAGCCAACCAACCAGGGCCCACTGAGGCCTGCCAAGACTGAAAGACCAAATAAGGATCTTGAATGGACTGGGCCTAGGCAGATGTAGTTGATTGGCAGTTCAGGGTTTGTGTGATTCCCCTAGTAAAGGGAGCAGGGCTCTCTCTGACATGGACTCTGTTGCCAGGTTTTCAATTACTTCCCCTTGTTGGGACTGCCTTGCCAGGCCAAAGTAGAAGAGGAAATGCTCAGGTCTGATATGACTTGATGAACTGTGGTGGATGGGGAGGGTACTCCCCTTTTCTGAGGAATAGGGGTGGGAAGAGGAGAGAGGGTGGGACTGGGAGGTGAGAAAGAATGGGCCTATGACCAGGACGCAAAGTGAATAAATAAATAAATTAATTAATTAATTAATTAAAAGGAGGGAAATGCAGTACCTAATTATTCTCTGTGTATCTGGGGTTGGGGTGGACTTGAGGAAGAACTCCAGGTATGTTCCCGAAATAGAAAAAGGTCACTGGTAGAAATCTAAGACATCTTACTAGCATGGAGAGGGTATTTCCAGGAATCCCCAGATACACACTGAGTGGAGTTTCTTATCAGAAAAGATTGGGGACTGTAAGCTCTCTGAGGACTCTGTGACACTCTTTAGAGGATCTATGCTTTTCCCAGACCAAGCAGATAGGAGGGAAACCAGCTGAGGAAGGGAGTCTGTGACTTAGCACTGAGCTCAGGGCCTTTCCAGTAATTCCAGACTTTAACCTTTGAAGTAAGATCAAACATCATAACAGGACAACAGAAGAATAGTCTTCACTACCATAGCAAAGACATAACTGAGCTTAATCTAAGAGAACGGCTTTAAAAAAAGGTGATAGTGATGCTATCATGACCTATCTACAGTTTTAACACATGTTTTGTAAAGCAAATTGGAATCACATCTGGAGAAAATGTGATTGGTTCATAAAGTTGTCTCTCTTCCATTTCCACCCTGACTCAGACATAGTCAACCTGCCATGTCTTCCCTTTACTGAGGATGGATGTTCATCTGCACTGTAGCGAACAGGTGGTAGAATAAAGAGCTGCGGATTTTCTGAATGTTCACTTCTTAATTTGGGAGATTTGTTTAACGTGATCTCTGAGCTGTTTATTCTGAAAGTGAGATTCTACCTCTTGTTGGTCTTGGACAACTTTAATGTATTAAGAAAACATGAAGGTCTTTCCTTACATCTGTATGCCCTCTCCTTGTGCCTATCAGAACACAAGGAATACCCTGGTAGAAAAACATAACCGGTGTCTAAGCTGCTTACTTATTTAACAGAATGAGTGTTTTCTTCTCATTGATAATGTGCAAATCAGCGTCCTAGGATAATATGAGGGAGATACAAGCATCCCTTCTGTTGTTTGGCAAATAAGATTTTGAAGAAAATTGTCACAGCAGTTTGCTAATTTATTCCAACACAGAAACCAATACCAGAATCAGTATGTTGTTTTCATAGAATCTAAATATTTGCTAGGAATTTGAGTGGCAAGTGAGAAGGAAACTTATGTGGTAAATGAACACAATTGATTGCATCTTAAGAGCACAGACTGAAAACAAGCACAGCTACTTTATGCTTAGGGCCTGTATGCTTACGGTGTCTCCCAAGAGCTGCATATGCTCATGCTGTGTGGTTGCTTCATCTTGGATGCTGGTAGGATCTAGGAATTGTTCCTAACTGATATAGTAGACAATTGCATCAAATTATGTAGTCGTGAGATCTAAAAATTAAGCATGTCTTAAGGTGAAATATGTTGAGAAGATGTTCTTAATCCACTTCAAACTTATACTTGAAACCAGTTGGTTGACTCTTCCGACTCATGGATTCCTTGTCTTTATCATACCTGTATCCCTAAAACCATTCCAAATTGCCAGATTACAATCCATTCTATGCCAGGGCTTAGATGGTTCATGGAATTTTACACTGCAGAAGGAATAACCTTCATTCCTGCATTGTTCTTGGAAGGACCCCACTCTTCGAGGTTATCGTCCAGTCCTCCCTGTCCTGATAACCATTCTGAACTTGGAATTAGATCAAGAACTCCCTCTGACCATCAGGACTTTATACTCTCTGCCTGACTTTATCCGGAGAGCGTCTTTAGACATAGATGCCCCTAACCACATTTGATGTGCGGCCTTTAACACGGTTCCCAGCTTGCTCTCCCATACCTACCATAGGATAATTAGGTATTGTATTTCCATTCACATGATAGGAGAGTGTTGGCAAATGAAAACCAAGCATCACTAAAATGTCTAATTGTCTAATTCCAACCAATTACATACATCTGTCCTGGAAGCCCCCCACCTACTTCTCAAGGTCTATAAAGCCTTTGTTTTGGCTGAATAAATTTGAAGTAGCTCCCTGAAGTGGCTGCCAGAGTATCATGCTCCATCATGCTCAGGACCTTCCAAGCCCCACACTTCGCTTTCTGCTCCTCTTGCTTTCATGGGCTGGTGGCCAACAGCTTCCCAGGGGAGAGGAGACCTACACATTGTCTCTACATCTTTGCAAATTATCTCATGACCAAGGACACTCTCTTTACTTCACTTGGTTTAAGCCTCATCAGTGACACTGATATAACTTCATGATGGCGTAGACCTAGCAGGCATAAGGCTCTGGGTCTCAGCTTGTTGAGAGGGGTGAGATGAAAAGGAAAAGCAAAAGTAATAAAAAAAAAAAAGAAGCTGATGATACTGTTTCAAACGAGGATTTAAGACTGAATTTTCTAAAAAGGAGATTTCAGTTGCTCAAAACCCTCTTTACTCTTCCATCACAAACCTAAATTAGTCTCTAGTGGGAACATGAAATAAATCTTTGTTAAGCAAAGTCATTGATATTATAGCATGTATTAATATAATATGCTTACAAAGAATACTACCCTTTAAGGTTAATCTAAAATGAAAAGTTCCTAAATGGAATTACTCATTTTTTATGACAGATGTCTCCCTTAACATTCCTTCACTTATTAAATCATAGCTTAAAAAATTCTGCTTTCTGGGCATTAAGTGTTAATTTTGTTTACTCTTTTTTATTATCCCATATATTACAAGTGTGTGAACAAAGTTTTCCAAAACATTTCCCTTGTGATGATTTCCCACTTTGTCCCCTGGATATTCCTCCAAACACTACTTTCCTCGTTACTACAGTTGTTTCTCATTGCATCTTCTATATGGTTGAACATCAGTACAGCAGCATTATAAGTGAGACGAGAAAGATGTTATTATGATATGAGAGTTCTTTTTTATAAAGGGATATATGTCATTATTATAGAAGTGGGCTTAGTAGTTCAGGAGAAACTTTTATTATACAGGATGAGTTCTTAAATGAATTCTCTGTCTGTCTTTCAATATATTTACCAAAGCTTGCATACATACATACTCACACACCACTAGCACCAGCAGCAGCAGCAGCAGCAACAACAACAACACACACACACATACACACACACACACACACACACACACACACACACACACACCTGTTGACTGATCCTTTTACTATCTATCAAGGTATGACATAGCAAGAAAGCCCTCACTAGTGCTGGTCCATTCTTCTCCCTTTATCTCTTCTCTCTCCTTTTTCACCTTGCAAAAATAAGTGGGAGATTTATTTCTTAATATCCATGTGATTGTGCCTCTATCACCATCAAATTCTAAATGATAGAAACTCTGACATGTTCTGGCTCTTTGCTTTCTGCTATATTTCTTTTTCAACCACTCTTCCTTTTACTCTTTCACAGTCTACCTACAATGACTTTCTTGCATTCCTAGATCATGGCCATCATCGTTGTTTCTTCCTGGAACATTCTCCCCATTATCAAAAAGATGTATTTATGACTTTCCTGTCTGCTCTTTTGACACATTACAACTGACATTTTTTTTTTTTTGGTATGTTCCATTTCATATCTTTTTTTCCTTTTTTATTATTAATTTATTCATATTATATCTCAGTTGTTAGCCCATCCCTTGTATCCTCCCATTCCTCCCTCCCTCCTGCTTTCCCCCTATTCCCCTCCCCTATGTCTGTGACTGAGGGGGACCTCCTCCCCCTGTATATGCTCATAGGGTATCAAGTATCTTCTTGGTGACCTATTATCCTTCCTCTGAGTGCCACCAGGCATCCTCATCCAAGGGACATGGTCAAATATGGGGACCAGAGTCTGTGTGAAAGTCAGATCTCCTTCTCCACTTAACAGTGGAGAATGTCTTGTCCATTGGCTAGTCTGGGTAGGGGTTCGAAGTTTACTGCCTATATTTTCCTTGGCTGGTGCCCTAGTTTGAGGAGGACCCCAGGGCCCAGACCCGCCTGTAGTTTTCCACGACCCTCTGGATCTTTCTATTTCCTCATTCTCCCAGACTTCTCACACCTAAAGTCTCAATAGGATATCCTCCCTTCTGACCCACTTTCCTGGTAGGTAAAGTTTTTCATGGAGACATACCCCTTGGACTACTGTCTTGATATAAGTGAGTATATACCATTTAACTCTTTTCGCTTCTGGGTGAACTCACTCATTATGATAATTTCTAGTTCAATCCATTTGTCCATGAATTTCGGAAATTCCTTGTTTTTAATAGCTGACTGGTATTCTATAGTGTAAATGTACCACAGTTTCTTTATCCATTCTTCTACTGAGGGACACGTAGGCTGTTTCGATGTTCTGGCTATTATGAATAAGGCTGCTATGAACATGGTTGAGCAAATTTTCTTGTTGTGTGCTGGAGCATCTTCTAGGTATATTCCAAGGAGTGGAATAGCTGGGTCTTGAGGAAGCCCTATTCCCATTTTTCTGAGAAAGCGCCAGATAGATTTCCAAAGTGGTTGTACTAGTTTGCATTCCTACCAGCAATGAAGGAGTGGTCCTCTTTCTCCACATCCTCGCCAGCATGTGGTGTCACAACTGACATTTTTAATCCACTAAAATCCTCCCTCTTTTCCTCTTTCCTCTTCCTCCATTTTTTTTCACTACTTATCTAAGTATCTGCTACTCTATTGCTTTCATTTTCAGTGTCAGGGACAAGCAGCAATTTCTGTAATCAATAGACTCAGTATTTGTAATAGAATGCATTTAAGTGTAAGAATATGTTTTCAGCTTAAATTGATTTTAAATCAGAAACATTTATTCTTCAATTAAACCCACAGATTTTGCGGGATTCTATTAAGCAAAGAAAGAATAATTTGAGCAATCTAATGATATATTGGAGAGTCTCCTTATCTACATGGAGTTCAAAATTAATTGGGCAACATGACAAATATTTAAATTTCAAGAACAATTAAAATGCACATGGGTCAGAAAGTAAAAGAAGCTATGTCACAAGGCAGTTGATGAATAATTGTTCTAATTGTTATATTAATAGGTATAATAGGACATAAGTGCTATAATAGTTTGGATAGAGAAAAACAGAAGTTCAATTTATATAGTACTAAAGAAATTGTTATGGAGAATTTATAATGGGAAGAAAAGTTGAAAAAATAGATATTTAGTGAAGAAAATTATATGCATATTTTCCTCATTACTCAACTGAAAACTACTGTTAAGTTTAATGGGATTCTAAGGTAATCCTGGCCACAATTCAAAGTCAAAACTAAAATTAATGTTTTCGTTTTCATCTATATACATTTATTGCATGCATATTTAGATCATTTGTAGAAATGTACACAATATACATTTTTCTTCTTAAAGGCATTCTTTTCTATGCTGTATGTTTCCCCATCAGCATTGATTAAGTTCAGCATTTTTCATTCCAGACCTTTCATGCATGCTTGTGTAATCAAAAAGAAATGTGAATAGTATTTCCTTTCTGCTTTAAAAGGTGAGGCTACCTGTCATATTTTACATCTTTCTTTTGTCCTTTCAAATGCACTGTAAACTCTTTCTTTAGCTGTTTGGCTATAGTAAAACGCTATTTTCAGAGTAATATTTTTCTTCTATCAAATAACAACACAGTACAGTATTATTTTGTAAATGCAGGTAGTTTCTACTTTTCATGGAGACTTCATGTTTAGCACTATAATTTATTGTTTTTATTTACTTGAGTCTACACGCTCACATTTGCAGCTCACTAATTAGGAAGGGATTTTTATTAATACTTTTTTCTGAAACCTGAAAAAAACCAAAGTTGGTATGTATACTGAAATGGTACAGATGGATGCAAGAAACTCTATGTGACTCAATCAGAGAATCCCCCGAGCTATTAAAGCTCCAGAGATTAGATTAGATTGTTTATCTCTCTTAAGGAGTTAAGATGAGACAAACATTATTTTTTTTTTCTGAATAGACTTATATTTTCTGAGTCATAAAATCTCTCACCCTTGTTTCTCCATGACATGATGTGGAATTTTATTTTAATGCCTTCTTTTCTACAGTATTTGCTGATGAAGATGTTCCTTCTATGTATGGTTCATGTGATTCAGTGGGCATCATGAGCTCCAGATTATACTCAAAGTTTCCACTCTGTTCTCACAAGTCACTTGTTGATATTTTAATAAGCTTTCTACTAAATTCTAAATCTTGTTCTGGTTTTACACAGTGTGTCAAAATGACTCTGAGAACCATTCACACATCAGCCTCCTGTCCTGAGCTGGGAGAGACTTTGTCTTTGTTTTTCTAAGCATAGGGTACATTCTATAAGTGATAGCGTTTGATCATCAGAGACACATATGCTGATGTGTTTAACTTTACCTCCAGTAAGAAAGGACTCGCAATCTAGAACAAAATGAAGGAAAAACATTTCAAAGCATTTTAAAAATCCTTTCTGTTCATATTGCATGACAGATATATATCCTTGACCTAACCGAGGCACCTGAAAGACAATCCACAATCAGTTCCTTAGCTCCTCAGTGTTTGCTATACACATACCGAAGAGTAACATGTCTTTGGATGGTTCACTTCTCATGTCTTGGTCTTCTGGATGTTAGTTAAACATTACAGTGTTATCATGTGGTGATTCTAACTTTGTTTTTTTTTTTTTTTCATGTGTTTATATTAGTAGACTCTTCCAATAATCTCACACGAGTTACTTCTCCTATTCCTTCCTTCCTTCCAGTCTGGTTGTCTGATTTCACAGTTCGTTGCTATTTTCCTTTCAGGGTTATTGAACAGCGCTTGGTGAGAATTGTTACAATGCTACAAGCACAAAAAAAAAAGTAATTGGGAAGTAGCTCCATTCCTCAGGGCAGAAATCTGTAGAACCTCACAGCACTTGTTGTATCCCCATGAGTTCTATGGCATAAGGGACTACTCTGTTATAGTCTCATGGGCTTAAGCAATTTGAGAAATCCTTTCAACTAATGTGGATGGTCTGAGATCAGCAAAAAAAATTTACTATTTTTCTATAACTATATCTTGCTGTTTTCCAGAGAATACACTGGCTTCCCATACTCAGGAACCTCTTCCAATTTAGAAGAAAAATTGGACTCTTTTCCTAAAGTGAAAGAAGAGGTCAAAGTTTTCAGTAATTGTTCTACTATCAAAGAGAATTCTTCTGGTGTTTGAAGAGGTCTTAGGGAGATTCTCAGGAGCAATAGGTCTAGTTGTCATATTTTCAAAATCTATGTATGATAGTAAACTCTCAAAAGGTGTCAAGATACAAAGTGATAGTGGCATGTCTAAGGAAAACAGGAACAAGCATTAACAATGATTGAACAAACATTGTTAGGTAATATTGGGTAATGAGTAAAATTATTAAGTAAATATCCTGAATACATACTGATAACACACGATTGAACTATTAAGTAGAAGAAGAAAGATACATGCCTAATCTTGAAATTTGCTAAATAATTTGTGTCTGTGCTTCTCATGGAAGAGGTGCTCTGTCTGCTCTGTGAAAAGGGACTGTGTGAAGCAGAGAGAGAGAGAGAGAGAGAGAGAGAGAGAGAGAGAAAGAGAGAGACAGAGACAGAGACAGACAGAGAGACAGAGAGACAGACAAGAGACAGAGAGACAGAGAGAAACAAGTAATGCTAAAATGTGGAAACTTGATAGTGTCCTGGTAGGAAACAAGGTTGGCATCATTTGTGTTTAAGGAGAATTGACTTCCATTTGCCATGTTTTTCTCCAACAGCCATGATCGTGACAACTGTGAGAACAAAATTGAACAGGCTTAAATGGAGGGGCATTCCATCAAATGAATAAGAATACTCCAGAACATTTAAATTCATCCAAATCATGAAAGTCTGAGAAATTATAAAAGGCTAAGGAGATTTAATAACTAAAATGTTGGGCAACTAGAATTACCTGAAGGACACTTGCATAAGTTTGGGTCCATTCTAAATTCCGACATGGAGTGACAAGGGCCTCATGATACCCCCACTGTCTGACAGGATTTACAGACATCCAACAGCTGCTGGATGAGAGAGTTCATTCCGTCTTGTAGACTAACTGCCCATAATTTTCTCATTTGCCTTGTAAGTAAGGCATGTGACTGCAATCAACCCCAGTTAACCTCACTGGTTCACCACGCTGTTCTTGGATGCAATAATTTCTTTGATTCTGTCTTTGGTCCTCTACCTGGGATGAGTAGACATTGTTGACATCTCTTCAGAAGTTTAAATGACAAAGGATAATAATAGTATCCTGGATGCAGTTCTGGAACGGAAAATGGATGTCCATTAGAAGTAATAAAATCCCAACTAAGTAGGGAGCTTAGTGAACAGCGAGATACAGTTTATGGCCCTCTGGTTGGCCTAAGTGTGTCTGTAATATAATGTGTTAACCACAGGGAAGCTGGCTCTACTCTCTTCGCAAGTTTTCTATAGATTTAAAAAACTTTAATAAACATAGAAAATTTCACTATTAATAACAGATGCAGAAAACTTAATAGAGCACGCTTGCAGAAGTTAAAGAAAGATTTGTGCTTAAAGCTTGGATAGCCTGAATTCCCTCTAGGTTATCTTTTTGAAAAAAAATCAGCCACTACTGTTTAAAGAGTTTTATTTTTTGTTTTAAAAATTACAAATTACATAAACTTTTTAATATAAAATTGCTTTATTTGGCAAGAATGATAATTGCATTGACATATCCTTTGCAATAGTAAGAATAATGGCATTAATAATAATGACACTAATAATAGAAATAAAAATGAGAACAGTGAGAAACATTTTTCATTAATGCAAAAGCGGGTTTCTGGTAATTTCTTTTTGCTGAATCTTAGAGTATGCAATGAGACCAATGCTGTTAATAAGAGATAAAAACCATGCCAGGCATGGTGGCACATGCCTGTAATTCCAGCATCTGCGAGGCAGGGTCAGGCAAAACAATATGAATTCGAGGCCAGCCTGGTCTACAAAGTGACCCCAGACAGTCGAGGCTATACAGAGAAACCCTGTCTCAAAAACAAAAGCAAAAAAAAAACACAAAACAAAACAAAACAAAACAAAACAAAAAAAAGACAAAAAACTTCTACCTCCATATAGTGAATATTTAGATGAAATGCTACAAAAAAATCTTACTATATTCTAAATATTATCTAAATTATTAATATTTTAAAGCTATTGAGTCATTGAATTATCATTTGGCTCCTTAGGTGTGATCTTATTTTTGTCTTAAATTCATAATTGAAAAAGAAAACAACTTACAATGAGCTTAAGCAATTTAAATGGGGTCAGAAAGCATATTATCAGTTAAGAGAGCCTGGTACTAAGATTCATATTTTTATACAGTGCACTGCAAGTAAGTTTATGTGTTTAGACTTTTTTTTTTTTTTGGTAGAATACTTCACATCTAATGTCACGTCATGCTGTTGTGTCAGCTGCTTTTTAAGGGAGAGGATCCTGGATCTACATAGGGACATTCATTCATTAAGTCACTAACTCCAGGAGACTCTGTGGATGCGAGGAATCATGGTTACAACTCCAACGTTTGTTCTCCATAGAGCTACATCTCATTTGGGAAACCAATAGTATTTAAATAACCATGAGTTAAAACGGCAGTGAAATACATAAATGTGTTTACAAACTCAACGTTTTTCTTCCGAAGAAAATATAGGTGACACAGAATAATAATACAATATTAATGTTTGTGTAGAAAAAAAGTTTTTAATTCAAAAGTTGGTGCATAAGAGTAACAGCATTTTCTTTATGTATTTAGAGAAATAAAAATAAAAAACAACAGTTAAAGGGAAAAAATGGAGGCCATGAATTTGATAATGAGCAGTGGAGCAGAGATAATTGAAATGCATGAGAGGGAGAAAAAGGGAAGGGAAATGATATAATTTTATTCTAATTATCAAATATAAGAAAGAAACTTGGATTAGTGTTTGTTTTTTCTTAAATACTATGACATGCATCTATACTAAATTTGCATTCTCATAAATTGTATGATATATAGTCATTGTATTTTATGTCATATATATTATAGTCTTTAAGAGAATGCAAATTCAGTATATGTATATAATTTATAGATAATACAATTTCTAAGAATGTAATGTTTAAAATATTACTTTTATCAAAGAAAATTTAAGTTATTTAATTGTATTTGTCAGATAAATAATGGAGAAATAGAAACTGAACAGAGTACATTTTGGTCTCTTCTATTTACCCAGTCAATAGCAAAAGCCAATAATAACAAAATATGTTAAAAATAAAAAATAAGCCATTCTGAAAATATATCAAATATCAAAATAAAAAGTAAAAATATAAAATCACAGGAGAATTATGCAATTGCACAGAACTGAACTTTCCTTTCTAAAACAAAATTCTCAGATTATGATTTTTCAAAAATTCAAACATACTTCATTTATTATAGAATAATATTATCACCAATAAATATGTAATTATAATAAACTATTCAGAATTGCGTTACTATGGATAAAATGGTTAATCGCACTGTTTGTTATGATAGTATAAAGAATTTTCAGTTATTTAAAAGAAGGAAGTTTATTACAATGCATTATATTTTCAATATTATGAACATTCAACAAAGAACAATTATTTTATAAAATATTGAACACTCTTGAATGAGTTGAGGTAGATGTTTGTTATATATGCTTTAAAGCTGTTATTGAATTTATTTAAACCATTAAATTTAATAAATTATTATATTGCATTTAATAATCAAAGAAAATGTGGGAAACAATTCTGCATTACTGAAATACATTAGCAAATATTTGAATTCAAAAAGCTTGGGGAAATGAAGGCCTAAATAGCCTGGTGTGTTGATCTTGTCTCTTTGCCTGATATAAGATTCAAGTCTTAATTATCTTTAAAAGGTTTCTATTAAACCTATTTGTTGAGCTTTGATAGGCAAGTGAATTTATAGTTGTGTGGTAATTGACCTCTGTAGCTAGGGGGGCAAAGTCTATTTTCAAAGAACTAAAAACCAGGAAAATGAACTTTTAGATGGATAACACTGATTTTTAACTACTAACTTTGGTATTTTTCATATACTTTCACAGTAATAATTTTGCTAAATGATGTGAACTAGACTATACTATCTATGAAACTCTAAAAATACCATTGTCCTATTTACTCTTAGTTGACATATCATAAACTCAAATTTTTGTGTATAATATTATGCTGATTAGTTTTAACTGACAACTTCACCCAAACTAGAAACATCTGGGAGGATGGTCTTAGTGCATTAAAGTATAGATCAGGTTGCCCTGTGGTCATGGCTAGTCATGTGTGTAATTGTCTTGATTTTTAATTGATATATGAACATCTCTCCCATTATGCATGGCACCATTCCCTAGGTGAGGAGTTCTGAACACTTTAAGACAAAAGCTAGGTCAGACAAACAAGCAAGCAAAGATCCGTTAATAGTCTTTTGATATTGACTGTGGATGTACTGGGAGTAACTGCTTGAGTTCTTGTCTTGAATTCCTTGAAAGAATGGGCTACAACTTGGATTTATAAGGCAAAAGAAATCCTTATATTTTTGGTTGTGAGCCTAGCCTTTAACGCCTAAACCGTACAAATAGCCAAAACACTATGAATGTAACTTTAACATAATTCCTGATCGTTTCATGGTTCTACTTGCTGTATGTAGTCTATTTTATATATGTGTAATAATATAAATATATATTTAAAAAACTAAAAATATTAAAAAAATTCTAATGATCTAAAAAAAAAAAAAAAAAAAAAAAACCAGTCTGCAAAAAGGACACAAACTATCCCAAGTCCAAGCAGAGACATATGGCCTCACTTTAATGGGCCTCTGTCTTAGTCACTGTTCTACTGCTGTGAAGGGACACCATGACCAAGGCAGTGTATAAAAGAAAACATTTCATGGGGTTTGCTTACAGTTTCAGAGGGTGAGGCCATGGCCAGCATGGCAGGAAGCATGGCAGGTAAGCAAGCAAGAATGGCACAGGAGCAATAGCTGAGAGCTCTCATATGATCCATAAGCACTTGACGGGAAGGGAGAATGAGACTGGGCCTGACTGGGGCTTTTGAAACCTCAAAGCCAATGTCCAGTGACACTCTTCCTCCAACAGCCTACACCACCTAATCCTACCTAAGCAGTTCACCAACTGGAAACCAAACATTCGGAAATAAGAGCCAATGGCCCCATTCTCATTCAACCCGCCACAACTTCCACTACAGAATGATGTCTTCCCTTGGGGCTCATTCAGTGGATAAGGATGCTTGCCCCGAAGCCTGACCTGAGCCAAACTCCTGGAACTCACAGAGTACAGGAGAAAATCAATTCCTGCAAGTTGTCCTCTGACCTCCACACACAAGCTTTGGCACTTAAATACCTAGCTCCACACTAAGTAACTAAATGTAAAAAGTCATTTTTAGTAACTAGTACCTATATCAATAAATTGAAATGTGTTTTCCCTAAAATAAAAAGACAAATGCTTTCTTTCATGTATTGCCTAATGTTAGGATATATTATAACAGCAACAGAAAGGAAATAAGAAAAGATAGTAAGTGTTGATGTGTGCATGTTTCTTTCACAGCTTGAAAATAGTAATTGGGTATTGTCACCAGTAAGTTATCATGAGATGTTATTAAATTATGACTAAAATAGTTTTCCATACCACCTATACAGACAGATATTTGTTTATTTGGATTAAATATAATAGAATCTTTGTTTTGTTTTAGTACATTTGGAAAAATTTGTATCATTAGCACTCATCTAAGACAATCCAAAAGAGTAGTAGTCACAGATTTAAGAAAATAAACTGTTGCACATTGTCTCCTCATTTGTACAGATTGGAACCAGCCTGAGGGAGTTCAATGATTTATGTTGATAGGATAGGTAGAGATGGATAAGGAAATAGATGTAAACAATGGTAGCAATCATCACTTGCTTGAAAGTAAAACAGGATGAAATTTAGGAGCTATGCAGAGATAAGAATCTTACAGAAAGCATTTTTTGGTTCATATTTCAGAATGAAGGAGAACTAGAAAATCCAGCTATTTATTAAGTCACTACAATTGCATAATTGATCATATTTTATACTAAGAATAGTGTCATGAACAATACTAAGACTAAAAAGAACTGTCAAATATAAATGTCTTCATATTTTCCGAGAGAAAAACTTATTTTCGATAGATACTAAATATTTATAAACATTAAGCTAAATGTAATTTTAAACTGTGATAGTTTGCTATAGCACATTTTTACCCCTGGGGATTTTAAAACAGTAAGAGAGCTTGCATTTTCTACAAAGATATTTTTGAAATTTCTAGAGGACCATATGTAGCATGATGCAAAAGTTGCCATGGAAACAAGAAATTAAAAACAACAAAACAATAACGTTATTTCTTAGGCATTCATAAGACTTGCATAATTGCAAGCATGTTTTATTTCCATACTGTTAGTAAATGTTCCATCATTTCTTCTTAACGTTAGCTCAACTGTTTTATTCTTGTGTTATTTTTATCATTAACTGGATAAAAATAAGACCTTGGCTATTTTTATTTTTTCTCATTTCTTGTTTTGCTCCTTTAAAATTGATAGAAAAAGTTACAAATTAGAAAAAGTATCTCAGGTCATAGGAACAAAGCAATAAACTTTTTAAAAATTGAATATAAACAAAATGTAAGTTATTTACAACTTGTTACAAAATTGACTTTCATATTGATTCCTTCAATGAAACAAAACTCTTCTATAATTGTTTTCTAATATCAGAATTTCCCAAGTCAGGAGATGGATTTGGAAATCATTGAACTATCAGAGGAGAAGGGAGTTGTTTCTATGCAGAAGCATTAACACAGCTAAACATGTCTCTTTCATTAACAAAACCATAGTGGCTTATAATTCAGCCCCTGTGTACATTTGTGCATTTGTGTGTGTGTGTGTGTGTGTGTGTGTGTGTGTGTGTGTGTGTGTGAGCACGCACCTATTTATCTTGAGTGATACTAATTAAACAAAAGATTTGATAAATGGAGAAATAAAACCAATGATGGGAATGCTATTAAGGAATCTATAACACTTTGTTGGGTCTGAGGTCATCAGAATGAAAGACTAAGGACACCAATGAGAGGAGAGAGAAAAAAACAAACTTTATTTCCAGGCAGAAAGAAAAACATATACTGACATCAGGGACACAGTGTGATGTAAAAACATAAACTGTGACCACCAGCTTCTGCCAGAGTTAGTTTCTATAGGCAGAAACCACAATGAGATCATGCAAACGGTTACCAGGGGAACAGGGTGGTCAGCAGGGTGGTTAGTTATGACTCAAACTATATTTGACTTTTTAAACAAAACATGTCTTGCTGACCCTATTTCGATTAGTTCTAGCCAGCTTGGTTGTTGACAGCTGCATGTGTGGCTGGGAAAAATTCACTGACCATCAAGGCCATAATATATGCTAGTCATAAATATGACTCATGGCTGAAGTGACCTGGTACAAGAACTTTTACCCAGCGCTGGAGGTATAAACCTTTTTTCCTTAGAACATAAACATTAGCTTGTAGTCAGCTTGATCTCATTCAGGGAATTCTTTCTGGGCCAGAGTTGGAGGTGTTTTGTGATAACAATGGAGGCTAGTGGTCCTTTAATAGAATGGAGTGTGACTGTTGCTAATGTGGTCCCTGTTAAGGTGGGCCTGTCAACTTATGTAAGCCCTTTTAGAGAAAAATCCGATAACATTACATCAGTGTCTACTTATAGTTAGCCTTGTTTGACAGTTTTCAGAATGTATAAAATATGTCCCAAGTAGAGAGTTTGAGTCTTAGTAACTCTATCAAACCTACAACAATATTCCTGAAAACCCATTAGCTGTATCATGGGCCTTAGTAAAATATCATTCCACCCATTTTTATTTTAAAACCACAAACACTAGTACAGAGTACAAGTCATCCATCTCAATAATTTCAGTTTCGTTAACAAGCATTCATTTTTCTCAATTAGTCACAATCAGTGATTTTCAAAACTTAATTTAAAAGGTAAGACTTCTTGCTCGTACATGGTATATAAAAGCTAGCAGAGTTCTTGCCCACCAAAATAAGGACAAAAGACAAATTACTCTCAAAATGGTAACTTTCTTTTGAACTCATCAGAGTAGATATTGTAGGACAGGCAAGGAGTCAGAAAGTAATGAATGGGAGACCCGGCCCCCAATACACACACAGGGTGATCAGGGATATGAATACAATGGCTGCCCTACAAGCAGGAAGAATTCCAGAAACTAAGGAATGGAAAGCATGTGAAGTG